>NW_018128220.1:266645-320370 GCF_001952655.1 Monopterus albus
TAACCACAAGCTGTTCAAACTATCCAAACTGCAGAACAGACATTCAAAGAATAAAATTTTTCTCCTGATGCACACAGGTTTGAATGATAGTGTAGTTAATCAGTGTGCCAGCTAGAGCCTCATTAAACCTGAAAGCTTATATGTGAGGTGTACAAGAGTTAGAGACTGATCTCAGCCTCAATTACTAATCTCATTTTTATCCAAACAGCCAGGCAATTAAACCAGGACACTGTGACAGCAACCGTGAATCTCAGCACAACATGATGCATCTAAGCCTATTTCGGGGTAATTTAGTAACAAGGAGAAAGGCCACAGGGCCCTGCTGCTAGTTTGCTTTGGCAGGATCTAGTGCAGTGATACCAGGGGAGCCCAGACATCAGCAAGCTGGGCCCGAGGCATTTAGTAAAAATCAAGGGCTGTTAAACAACAACAAACTGACACTGGAGACTGTTAAGAGGGGAAGGAAGATGAATGAAAGAAGGTGAAACACAAAAAGAAGAGGCTAAATGAGAGGACAGGGAAGATGGGTGTTGTATGTAACCAAGAATAGAACTATATCAGGATTTTCCTTTACCTCAGCAGCAGGAAGAGTTTCACTTGTGATACCTGAGGGGAATCTGCAGACTTTATTGATTTTCTTTAGGGTCAGATTCACAAATAGAATATTAATAATATCTTTGATGGGAATCTTGGAATATTAGTTTTGGTCTAGAAATATACAAAATGCATATTTGTCAGACCAAAAGCCCCTACTGACTTCCTTGCAAAAACAGAAAGCAGTGTAGGGCTGAAATGGACTTTTATGAGCATCGGATCTCTTATTAAAGCCCCTGAAATGTGGTTTAAAATTATAAGCATTTTTGTATAATGTTAAATATCCATCCATCCATTATCTATACAGCTCATTCCTGAAGAGCTGAATAGCATTGTAGCTCCCCTCACTGGTGACCATTGGACTCTTAACTTATAGCATGTTAACTGGTGAAAACTGTACTGGAAGGCAGCAACATCCACATCAGGATATCTCCTTTAGCCAAATAAAACTGAATGTGCAGTTACAAACATAGCAGACAAATGGTAAACAACAGTAATGCAATCACTGTAAATGCAAACTATGAGTGAACAAACTGAACTTAATGTACTTTTCAGGTCCACGATGTGATTCATAGTTTCAATCTGTAATTCATGTACAGTATGTGCTTTGTTAATGCCATATCACTGTTGAGAGCCGCTCTAATAATCTGTCTATGATCCTTGGTTTATCTACAGGATTACCCCAATAGCATTACTGTATGGCTGCTATGTCTTGACTTGGATGTCAACATGGTGCAAATTTGACTTGTATCAGGGTTCAGACAGCAATTTCTCCAGCAACCCATATGGTCATTTGTCTCCTCCCTCTCATATGGCCCGTAGGGGCGTATTTAAGTAGCACTCCTACAGTTGCGGGAGAAACTGCAACAATCCAACCAAAATGAATGACAACAGACATTGCACTATCAAGCTTTATAACCTTTGATGCCAACAGATGTAAACACCTTGGGTGTTTTTTAGTACCTAGTATGCCAAGTTCAGAGTTTGAAACAGTACAAACTCCTGATAAAAAACTACTAGGGTTAGGCTTAGGAACAAAAAATTAATGGTTAGGTTTAGGCACAAAAACTACTTGGTTACATCTATGGAAAAAAAAACTATGTGATCACATTTAGGAACAAAACTACATTGTTACATTTGAGAACAAAAACTCAAGCCACCCACTGACGTTGAACTCGGACCTCCTGAGGAAAGTCTTGTGTAGTGTGTAGCCAACTTACCCATCCACCACAACATCCTGTGGACTTTGTGTTTCTGTATGCTTACTACATAAATGCCGTATAGTCATATTTTACAGGAGGACAGGGAGGAATTCCAAATATAACTGGCCAGTACAGAAAAATTACAGAGCAATTTAATTGGTCAATTCAATTATTTTTCTACACCTATTTGATTCTTTTCTAAAAACAACTGAAACAATCTTATTTTGCTCAGTACAGTCCAACGATGAAGAAAGTCTAATATTATGAAGGGCTTCAGCACTTTTTGTGTTGAGTCATAGAATCAAGTGCATCTAAAAATATCAACGTGCTCTTGAAGATCTGTAACCATGAAGTGTGACTAGCTCAGTTGCTGAGGTCAAGTTTTCTCCAAACGGAAGACAAGATAACTTGTGGCTGAATAACCCCCTTGAAGCGAGGCTGCTGCTAACATAATTCTGTCTGGGTGGAAAGGCCACCATTCTGCCTGATAGCAGCCAAGCTTTAGTTTGCTCAGTATGCAGCAGACACTATGGATTTTCATATATTATTATGCTCAGGCCCTCTACTATAGAATTACACAGTCAGTAAAGGTCATAACACAGCACAGAGCAGACACTGAGACCAAAACAGACGGAAGAAGGAGAGTGAGGGAGGAAGAAACAAAGTGGCATTAATTATCCATCAGTGTTCCCCTTGTTTTGTTTAATCTCACCTTTTCGATCTGCTCTCCTCTTTCTTTTCTTTTTCTTAGTCTTCCACCTTTAGTAAATGTAACCTAACCTAACAAATATTCTCCATCTGTATTTTCTCTTAGTCTCGCATATGGTGTACTTGACACGTTACAGCTTGCCTCCCTTTGCATTGATTGCACCATCACTTGGCTCATCATCTCCTCTAACTCGGCCCTTCCCACACAGGCACATGGAACATTACAGGTGGGAAGCTACTGCAGCTTCAGCACCCTCCCTGACTGTGAATGCATAGACAGATGCTATAGACTGACCTGAGCCGTATGTCTTTCTCAAAGCAACATCTCAGAGCGCTCACATTGCTGATCCAAATGCATTCATCAGACATGTTCACAGTAACCCATAAAGCCACTCTGTCTTAGTCACCAACTCAACAAACAAAATAGCTGCCCACACTATTCTGTTTGTGAGTGCTCACCTTGCCCTATTACTCTGCACTTTATTCATTTGCATACATGAAATTGCTGGTGTAAACACAGGGAAATGCCTTTATAGGATTGTACTGATGGTGCTTCATGTCCAGCTCCCTAGAGGCAACAAAACAGTATTCTTGCATTGTCTTGAATGCATATTACTCTTATCTTCAACCCAGCAAGACAATTTTCATTCATATCTAAATTCATCATGTGCATTTGCTATTATTATATGCAAATGCTGAGTATAATTTAATATTTCTATGCAATAATGCCTCATGCAAGTACAAAGGGGGCACAGTCTAGCAGCTATAGTACAAAGCTAAACTGGTTAATAAACTGGCTACAGAGTGAATTTTGTGTTACCAACCGTGAAAATGAGCTTCCCAGTGTAAATATTTCATTAGGACATGCTGTGAGGATGCATTCCACAAATCCCACCTCATGAAAAATATTATATGAATGAATATTTTTTTCTTACCTTGTGGTATCAGCTGGTTTTAATCTCTGCCCTCTATGGAAAGGGTCAAAGAAACACATGCGCATTCATTCCTACCTATGGACCTAGAGTCCACAGAAGTAGAATGGGAGGCAGAGCCTTTAGCTATCAAGCTCCTCTCCTATGGAACCAACTCCCAGCCTCAGTTCGGGAGGCGGACACCCTCTCTACCTTTAAGATTAGACTTAAGACTTTCCTTTTTGATAAAGCTTATAGTTAGGGCTGGATCAGGTGACCCTGAGCCTTCCCTTAGTTATGCTGCTATAGGCCTAGGCTGCTGGGGGGCCCCATGATGCTCTGAGTTTCTTTCCCCTGCTCTCCTCTCCTCTCCTCTCCTCTCTCCCTATGCTTCTATATGCCACCATTACACATCACTAACTTTGTGTCTCCTCTCTCCCATAGTGTGTCCTCTCTCTCTCCCTGTACCTTTCTGCAGGTTGCCCTGGCCCTGGAGCTCTACGTCCCTGACAAGCAGTCACCGGCCACATCAACAATCAACCAGTGTTTGATTGTTGTGTCATGTTGCTTTTCTTCCTTTCTCTCTCCTCTATCCACTCACCCAACCGGTCGAGGCAGAAGGCTGCCCACCAAGAGCCAGGGTCTGTCAGAGGTTTCTTCCGTTAAAGGAAGTTTTTCCTCCCCACTGTCGCCAAGTGCTTGCTCAAGGGGGATTTGTTGGGTTTTCCCTATGTAATAATATTGATAACAGTAAGGTCTAGACCTTAGTTTGTAAAGTGTCCTGAGATGACTTTTGTTGTGATTTGGCGCCATACAAATAAAATTTGATTTGATTTGATTTGATTCCTGTATGCTGACATTTTTGTGCATGTGTGAATTTTTTTCAAAGGATTGTTGTTGTTGGGATCATCTTCTGGAGAAGACATTCGGAAGAAAAGTTGTGTGTGTGTGTGTGTGTGTGTGTGTGAAAAGCTGGATGACTGAAAACCAGAGATACGGTGTTGAATCTGTCGCCATATTCAGAAGTTAACAGGGAAAGAAGGAAATGTGGTTTCTGTTGGCAGCCATGCCAGGGGCTGGAGGGGCCAAATCTGAAGCCAGAGGCAACGGCCCTCTGCCTGGAGGAGGAGGGCTCATGGAGGAGATGAGTGCCCTGTTAGCAAGGAGGTAGCGACACATCATATATTACTCTTCGATTCAGTACGTCTCAAAATAGGCACTTGAGTCATATGAATGAATTTCAGATCTTGTTTCATATACTACAGAAAAGTGAAACTTGACACAGTTGCCATACAGTAGATTTAGCAAACCCCAATGTTGGTCGCAATGGATTTTGTTGTGCCACCTGAAGAATAAGTTCATGTACTCATCACTCTCACTATTCCTCAGTATTATGAGATGATATGTAGTAAAATCGTAATTTAAATGCACTTTGTTGCTGACAGAGAAGTATCACTGTAAGATCTAGAGAAATCTAAGGAATTTAGGTTTTAAAAATGTGGAGTTCAGGAGGAATTGTGTGGTCTGTGCTTTATGATATTAACATTAAACATGATGATATGTTTTTAAAAATAGCAACTGTTTTTCAGAAATAATTCTGGACTCTGTCTTACAGGAGAAGAATTGCAGAGAAGGGCTCATCACCTGAACCTGACCAGAGATCAGTAAGTACCATTAACCAATGATGGTAAGATGATGTCATGGGGTAGGACTGGATAAGTCTGACTTCTTCCTACTCCATTCAAGCATGTTCTAGGTATAAGCAAATTGATATTGGATTAGCATTTGTTGGATATGTGTTGACATATCAACTGTCTTTACATGCTTGAAAGAATAAATCACATCAAATCAAATCAAACCACTTTAATCTCCATGGAGGTCTGTGTGGGAATAGATTTTACTGAATGACTTGAGGACCCAGAAATAGTCCCATATTTTATGCCAGAGAATTGATTTGTACTTGCTTGCTTAGAGCTGAAGTAATATGTGATGGTGCTCTGGCAATTTGGAGTTTTCATTGGCGTAATTGAAGAGTGTTGCTCCTGGATGGAAGACATTATTTCCTGTCTTTGTGACCCAGATGAAAATAGCATTGCCCTCCAATGTACATTTAGTAAATGAAGCCAGTCTCCTCATAAATTGAGGTCTGAGTTCCTTAAAAGAGGTCTAGTGCTATGGGGTTGAAATTCTTGAGTCTGTTGTTCCACATGCTAGAGGGAAGTGTGTGTTAGAAAGCTTGGCATGATATTAAAGATCATCATCACATTAGTCACTGGAAATGCAGCCAGCATTTTGGTCCGTATTTTCACTGCATAAAATGTCCTACCATAAACCAAGCCCCAGATGTGGCTGTTCATTTGGGCAAACAGAGCAGTCTTAAAGGATGAGGCTAGTCATGTTCTATTTTAACAGAATTTTCAACAATCCCCATACAGAGACTAAAACCCACAATGATTAGCCTCTGCTCACCGTTTATGTCTGTCAGTCCTGGATTAGTTTATTTGTCTGTACCATAAACCTGCATTGTTGTTCTGATGTCACTAAAGGTCAGCGGAGAATGAAGGTGTGGTTTAGAGCTACCCTGACTTATAAAAATACTCAAACAGTGTCAGTGTACTGGACGTGTCTTCTCTAACGCTCTCTGACTTTCTCTTTTTCACATTCCTCAGGCCTCTTTTCCCATTTCCCTCACTTCTCAAGCTGTTCTCCACTGCTTGCTTTCTCCGTCAGGTATAGTTCGGCTGATGTACTGTAACAGACTTTTTATTAAAAACCTGATATTGGCCAGCCAGTGTCATCTACCTCTGCGATGATGGTGGTACCTCCCTGACCAGCTTGTCAATATGCTTTTAATATTTTTTTGTTTCACATGGCCACCCAGCGAAATCATTCCAGCCTGGTGTGGGAGGATTTTACTCAACCGCCTGTAAAGCCTGAAGTGAAACCTGCTTCAAGGAGCAGCTAACCTTATTCACAGAATCAAATTAGATTTAGTGTCCACCGATGTGCTACAAGGTGCTGAGGGGTTTCTGGGGAATAACATGGGCTTATACACAAAATCCAATTATAATATTGTGCCAAATGTCATCTACTGGCAGCCGGAAAAAAAATACATTCAAAATCAGTCATAATGGGTTTCATCTTTAAGCTTCCACCATGTAGATTTGTAGCTCTCACTTATTATTGCTACATTTGGTCACAGACTGAAGTATTTGTTGCTTAAAAGCTAAACCCTGATGATTTTTTTGAAATGTCAGGTTTACAGACACAGCAACTTTACAAGAGCTTTGGATGTTTTTCTTGTGTTGATTTTATTTTGTGTGTTTTTATCTTGTGTCCATTTTAATGTTTTTATTCTTTTAGATATTTCGGTTTTCCATTGCTCTGTGAAGCAGTTTATAATTACTGTTTTGAAAAGTGCTATAGAAATAAAGTTATCACCATTGTTAAAGTTATTATTATTAGTGTCATCAAAAACTAAAAAGAAGAAGTATTGTATGCCATTAGCTGAAGAAGGAGCTGAGCTGTAAGGCGAAGCTCTCGATTTACTGGTCAATCTACGTTCCGACTCTCACCTATGGTCATGAGCTTTGGGTCATGACCGAAAGGGCAAGATCCCGGATACAGGCACCCGAGATGAGCTTCCTCTGCAGGGTGGCCAGGCGCACCCTTAGAGATAGGGTGAGGAGCTCAGTCACTTGGGAGGAGCTCAGAGTAGAACCGCTGCTCCTCCACATCGAGAGGAGCCAGCTGAGGTGGCTCGGGCATCTGTTTCAGATGCCTCCTGGGCGCCTTTCTAGGAAGGTGTTCCGGGCATGTCCCAGCGGGAGGAGGCCCGGGGGAAGACCCAGGACACACTGGAGGGACTATGTCTCTCGGCTGGGCTGGGAACACCTCAGCATTCCCCCGGAGGAGCTGGAGGAAGTGTCTGGAGAGAGGGAAGTCTGGGCATCTTTGCTTAGACTGCTGCCCCCGTGACCTGGTTCCGGATAAGTGGAGGAAAATGGATGGATGGATGCCATTATGTATATTACATCTGTGACTGTTTCCTAATCCCACCACAGGAGTCAGAACTGACATGTCTCCAGCAGCAGGAGTATCCCTTTACAATCCTATGTTTACTAATCGTCTGCTAGCATAACATTAGCTTTTTGTTAGTGGCTCAACTCAGAAACCTCGTCCTCACAGTGAAGTTGCATGGTTCACACACACTCCAGCTCTTAACACACTAGTAAATAGGCTAAGAAGGCACAACTCATAAACCAGACTTTCTTTTTTTTAATTATGGGGCAGCAAACCTTTTTTTTCTTTGGTAGAGGCTGACCACCTCCCCACACCTCCATCACAAACTGTAGTCCACTGAATGCATAAAGATGAAACTGATATCAACCCATGATCAAACTCTTGGTAAGACACCAAACAAGCTACCCACCCAGTTTATCTAATCAATTGAGTATTATTGCAATCACCAAACTGTTATTACAGAATTGAAGTTATATTCCTTTACTGCCCAACACTGCCTTCAGGTACCATCTTTTTCTGGATAGAAGAAATAAAGCTGCAACTTTGAAACAGTCTTTTTTATCATCAAAACTACAGGCAGTATTGCTTTTGAAGATGGAAAGAATGTGATTTATCTTTTTGAAAAAATGGCTTCTTACAGTAGCTCTGACATCCCCCATATAAGACTCTAGATCTTGCCTCCTCTGAAAGTGTTTCTACAACCTAGTAATTTTTCTTTGGACGCGCCTCTTGTCCTTGGGCCTGATTGCCTCTCACCTAAGCTCCCTTTCTCTATATGATCCTGTCTTTGGTGGACCATCATTTATCTGCATGGCTTTGTCTCTCTCCTTTCTTTGTCTTTCTCTCCTTCTACTATGTGCAAAGATCATCAGCCCAGAGGGTGGTGGCCTGCTTAGTAGCTCTGCAACAGTTGTTCAAGGGGCTGCATCTCTGAATGTGTGTGTTTGGTGTGTGCGACGACAACCAACAAGGATTGGGCACTTAGACTGGAGAGGGATTAGTGTTTTATGCTTCAGGATGGAGGGATGCATGGTAAAAGGACAGTTTGAAGGGTATACTAAGGTTTAGGTTCTTGGGGCTACAGGGGGATTAAAACAATCATGGCTGGTGAGGACAGAAACATTTTTACTATGCTGTGATTCTCAGACCAACAAGGAGGCATGCAGAAAGGTTTCACAGGTCTCAGCTGGGTTGAAGAAAGAAGCACACCTAGAAGCAGGGAAGGAGGGGAAGTGGTGAATACAGTGAAAAGGTCAGTGTGTTGGAGGAGAATTTGTGCTACTGGCAACCTTCCTGTCAGTTTACACTCACAATCTCTGTGATTTAGTCTCCGAGTGCTTTGTTGAACCCGTAGAGACAATCTAACATCTCCTCTGGGAACCGTGCTGCAGGTCCATAGCTTATACAGTAGAAGCTAATTGTCCTTCCAGTCACCTAGCAACAACATATATGGTGAATTTCATTATTTATATACAAATTATTTTATTTGTATAGTCTGGTAGCTAGCAAGCAATGACATGATGTTATACAGTTGTAGACTAGGTTAGCAGTAGCACTTGGTTCAAATCAGTATTGGTTACTTGACACAAAGTTAGCCAAAAAAACAAAACAAAAAACAAACAAAATAAGCCAAATCCAGTGGTAAAGTAGACACTTTAAAGAGCTTTGTCATGTTTGATAGTACTTCTTTTCAGCCCTGAGTATTGTCTGCACATATTCCTTTCAAGCTGCATACAGCTCTGGAAAGCTTTGCCCATATGTAACATCCAGAGCACCACTCACCAAGTTATCACACTGAAAAAAAAGATTTGTTGGATTTACTTGATTGTAATGTGTACATTGGTCCCACACAATGATAATATGTAAAACCAACATAATTTTCTTTATGTTAACAGAGGAAACATGAATGAATTGCATTGCATATACTAGCATAATTTGTGTAAATCCAAAGACCCGGTGAGTCCTTTTTTTCAGTGTTCAGGTTAAACATAAATTACTTGTAAATTTTGCAAGAATCAACATAACAAAGCAGTTCACTTTTTCAAGTTCTAACATTCATTCATTCATTCATTTTCTACCGCTTAGTCCCTGAACGTGGTCACGAGGGGGGGCCGGAGCCAATCCCGGCCAGCAATCGGGCGAAGGCGGGGTACAACCTGGACAGGTCGCCAATCCATTGCAGGGCAAGTTCTAACATGAGAACATAAAATTGCTTGAAATTAAATGACATCTGTATAGTAATATCACAAAACACGTCTTAAAACTTGCATTGTCAAAATCTGGATTGGAAAAGAAGTTTGTTCTTGACATTAGAAATAGTAGCTTGACGTTTTATTTTTCCAGAGCACTCATTAAAATGGATTTGTATTTTAGAATGCAAGGGAAGAAACATTTTGAATCTCAGAGGTGCAGTCCTGTTTAAAACTACATATTTCGGTCATATGAGCAGTGAGGAGAGAAAGACAGTGGAGCATGTATAATAGTATAAAACAATTTTTGATACTATTCAACTTTATGTCAACTTAACATTTGCTGCATTATAGGTACTGTAGGTGTTACATGTTAGCTATTTTCTGAGCTTTTTGTTTTTCATAAACAAAGGTGTTCACAGCAATTAGGCTAGATAATAGAACCTTCATTAACCCGAGAGAAACCATTAAGCTTCTTTTATCAAGATAGTTTCTGCAATAAACAACAGAACAAAGTTGGACAGGTGGCTAACATGTGAGATGTAGCTGGGTGTTGCTGCATTACATTTGTGATATTACAGTACTACAAAGCCTTTTTTCATTTTTTTTCATTTTATTTATTTCAAGCAATAGTGACATATAACAAGGCAATACAAGCATTCAGTCCCTACAAGGTATAGTCCCTTACACTAACAACATAAATCAATCAATTGCTCGAAACGGAGTGGGAAGAAGTCAAGCTTATTTAAACCCACCCCGGTCAGTTACAATTAAAACAGAAGAACATAGTGGCTGCTTCTTTACTCATTAATGTTGACCAAACTTCCAATTTCCATATATATATACACATGAATATATACACATGTGAAAAAAAACAAAAACAAAACAAAACAATATATCTCAGATACACACCATATATTACACTGGTAACAATAACAGTACTGCCAACAATGGTAATCAGGACACCTACCAGGTAAAATAATACAGCTTATAAATACATCATCAGATGATTAAGTGTACTCCGTGTACTGTGACAGAATCTTCTGTTTATAAAGTGCTTTAAATTGGTGAATATTTTGACATTGTTTGTGTTCAAGCCCCAAAATATTCCATAGTTTAACCCCACATACAGACACACAGAAACTCCTCCTAGTGGTTCTGACCATTGGTATTGAAAAGTTCCCATAGTAACTCAAACTATACAATTGCTCTCACTGTGTGAATAACTTTTGTATGTTAGCAGGTAATAGGTTGTGAAATGCTTTAAATATAAGTTGTGCCGTGTTGATTTTAACAAGGTCCTGTATTTTTAATAACTTTGATTTGAGAAAAAGTGGGTTTGTGTGTTCAAGATATTCAGCCTTGTGTATGATACGCATAGCCCTTTTTTGTAAGATAACGAGTGACTGTATTGAATTATTGTAATTATTTCCCAATACTTCAACACAGTAAGTTAAGTACGGTAGAATCAGGGAACAATACAGGGTATGGAGTGTATCATGATCGAGGACATATTTGGCTTTATTTATTATTGCAAGACTTCTAGAGACTTTGGTTTCTATGTGTCTGATGTGAGATTTCCAAGTTAGTTTATTATCTATAGTAACCCCTAAGAATTTTGTTTCAGAGATATTTTCAATCTGTATCCCATCTATCTCAATCATCCTTTCCATTTTTGTTTTATAATTACCAAATAGTATAGCTTTAGTTTTAATTAAGTTTAAAGATAATTTATTACTATCTATCCATTTTTTTATTTTCCTTAATTCGGTATTTACAGTATTAATGAGTGTATCAGAATTGTCATCACAATAGAATATATTGGTGTCATCTGCAAACAATGCACACTTAAGTAACTGTGAAACATTAAATATATCATTAATATACAAGTTGAATAGTTTGGGGCCCAATACTGACCCCTGAGAGACACCACAAGAAATGACACAACAATTAGATGAGGACTCACCCATCTGTACATACTGTATTCTGTCGCTTAAATAGCTCTTTACCCATTTACCAGCCATCCCTCGTATCCCATAACTTTCAAGCTTCCTTAATAGTATTGCAGTGATTGATAGTATCAAAGGCTTTTTTCAGATCAGTGCATATACCAATGGTGAATTTTTTTATTATTGTCTCGTGTCAGTTTAGCCCTCCTATCACTGATTCCACTCCAGAAACCATTCTGCTAGTGTGGTGGCCGCGGTTACATGGGAGATCGAGGACACCATACAGGATTATATGCGACAGGACCCCGATCCAGGGACTGGGCCACCAGATAGATTATACGTCCCCCAAACAGCACGGGCCCAGACCCTCAACTGGGCCCATGCATCCAGGCTTACATGCCATCCGGGGATACAAAGGATCATAACACTGCTCAAACACTACTTCTGGTTGCCTACCCTGGAGAAGAATGTGCGTGCCTATGTCACCGCCTGTGCCCCATGCGCACAGGCAAAACCTCTTCACCAGCACCCCGCAGGTCTCCTTCGGCCCCTCCCGACTTCGAGTCGGCCTTGGTCTCACATTGCCCTCGACTCTGTCACCGGGCTACCTCCTTCCCAGGGCAACACTGTCATCCTAAACATCGTAGACCATTTCTACAAAGCTGCCCATTTTTTTGCTCTTCCCCAGTTACCGACCGCCTTTGACACCGCCCAGCTCCTGGTTCAGCATGTCTTCTGTTTACATGGTATACCCCTTAACATTGTCTCAGATCACGGTCCCCAGTTCAATTCACATGTCTGGTCAGCCTTCTGCACTGCCATTGGCGCACACCCCAGTTTGTCCTCCGGTTACCACCCACAGACTAACAGTCGAACGACTGAACCAGGAGCTGGAAAACGCTCTTTGTTGCGTCACCAGCTCGTCTCCTGAGGATTGGAGCCAGCTGTTGCCTTGGGTGGAGTATGCCCATAACACACTCTCCAGTTCTGCCACTGGCATCTCTCCCTTTCCGGCTTCCCTCAGGTATCAACCTCCCCTTCTGTCTTCCGCCAAAATCGATATAGCCGTACCTTCCGTCCAAGCTCACATCAACCATTGTCATGAGGTGTGGGCAGAGACCAGGGCCGCGCTCGCTCGTGCAACTGATCAGAATAAGCGCCTAGCTGACCGCCGTTGTCGGGCCGCTCCTACGTACCAGGTTGGGCAACAGGTATGGCTCTCCTCTGCACACATCCCCCTTAAAGGTGCTTGCCCTAAATTGTCTCCCCAGTTCCTGGGGCTCTTCCCGATCCAGGAAATCATACATGTGACGGCTGTCAAACTCACTCTGCCCGACTCCTTACATCCCGTCTTCCATGTGTCTCAAATCAAGCCCGTCAGTACCAGTCCCCTCTGTCTTCCTCCTGCGCCACCACCGCCTGCACTCACAGTGGATGGTGTCTGGTGTACATGGTCTGTCAGATCCTGGATGTGCGCCCCAGGGGCCGGGGATTCCAATGCCTGGTAGATTGGGAGGGGTATGGTCCAGAGCAACGCTCCTGGATGCCCCAGTCCTTCATCCTCAGCCCGGACCTCCTCACTGACTTTTACCGGGCTCACCCCGACAAAGCGGGGGGGGCACGGTGGAATTAGTTTTTGTCTTTTAGGATAAAACGTCATCTACAAGGCAGTGTCTCAGTAGCTGTATAAGACCACTTCAGGTCCATTTAGAAATGTAACAAATGGTTTCTTGGTCTGGCTATTTTAATGAGCTCTCATCTTAAATTACGGAAGGACATCATCCAACACAAGCTATAAATGTGTCCGTAGGCTTTTGCAGTATCCATTGTTTGTTGATAAAATACTAATTACTTTTTCTTTTTATTTACTTTATTCACTTTTGCTCCAAGCCAGTTACTGTGAGATGAAGATGTTCTGTACTGTCTGTGTGCCATCAGACAGCATTAGCTGCTGTAATTAAAGAATCTTGATCTCTCCAAGTAAAACTCATCTACATCACCAAACCACACATCCTTACACACACACACACACACAGGTGTCTGTTTTGTGGGTCCGTTCTCCAGCTGACAGCATTGGTGCTGTTATTTATTTCAGAAGGTAGTAAAAAGTGTGTGCATCAGTGCATGTAAGACAGTTGTGTGCTTTCCACTCATCCGAAGCACAGCAGTGCACTCAGTCCATTTCCAGTCTTCTCAACTAAAACACAAATTATTGCTTTATAGTGAGACCTGCTCATTTCACTTATAGCTTTCAGGGTTGCAGACACCACTCAATTACTCAGTGAGGAGAAATTGTCTGTCTTTCTCCTTAAATTGTGTATAGGGAGAAAAACAAAACTGTGATGAGGGATTATTGGTACTGTACTTGGACTGAGGAAAAAGAGAGAAACATGCATTAAAATTGTGAACACGTTGACCATCGTACTGTCAGTTTAATAGGGAAGATGTACAGTATTTTGTGTTTTTGGAAAAAGGAAACTTGAGTTTTTTAACAAGAGGTGGAAATGCAGTCCAGCAAATCATACCTCGACCCAATGCAGTTATATGCAGCATTTTTATAATAAGTAGCAATGGAGGCTCTTTTATTGTTTCCTAATCCTGTATGTGTGCATGTGTTCACCAGTGCCCAAACAGAGATGAGGAAATCACAACTGATGGCTATAGTTCTCCCTTCAGTAACCTGGGAGTTGGCTGCTAGATTTACAGTCAGTGTACCAACATTTACTCTAATGCCTTCAGAATGACAGACCTAATATGAGCCACTTTTTATTAGTGGAGTAAAGAGACAATCAGACACATGGGTTTCAATGTGCTCTCACCAGGCACCGATAAACACCTGCAACACCCGCACCTCCTACCTCATGCGCATCACACATTATCTTTGACTTTATCAAATTCTTAGACACATGTGCACACAAAGATGTTAGTGTAATTACCCAGCATGACCAGGGAGGTTGAAAGGTCTGACAAGTCCCATGGGAAGTGTTCATCCCTAGTGATACTGTAACTTAAGTAAACATTTGCACACATACTCACACACAGTAGCAAACACTTGGATGGATAAACACAGGCTAATTAGCCATCTAGTGCAAAGTAGCAAAGTTAAAACACAAGTGTGTTGCCCACCAAGTAGTTACAGTATATATTAACAGTGTCATATTGGCTCAATTTAATGTCACATTAGTAAATATAATAAATAGGAATTTCTACATGCAGTTTGAATTTCCAGCATACCCAGAAATACCACAAATTAATGATTCATGTACCCCGTGTCTGTGTGTGTATTCTCTTACTTTGGATTTTGGCATGTCACAGAAAAACATTTCAGTAGTTTTATCAAAGTAAAACTTGTGGCCAATTTTCAGTAAAGCATACTTAAGGTAAGCTAAGCTAACCATGTGATGGCTGTAGCCTTGTATACAGTATATCATAAAGACATGTAAGTGGTAAAGTCTTCTCATCTAACTCTGTCAAATGGTGAGTCATTCCCAAAATGTCAAACTATTCCTTTAAAAAAAACATCATATTGTCCCCTGACAATTCCATCTAATATCATTCATAATATCATTATTACTGAGTACGTTTATGAAACTCGAGGAATTTTGTTTCATAGTGATGGTTTCTTTCTTCACTGCAATCACATTTTATCCAGCATGTTGAGCTGATATAAAGATTAGGAAATATGGACACACACACACACACACCATCAGCTGATTTGACAAGAATACACACCTGCCCAGAGAGACAAACTCAGTGCTGTCTGTTACATCTTTCTGGTAATTGATACAGTAAAGCATCTTTTTAGCCATATTGGTTTTCAAAGACTTTTGCCTCTACGTTCAGCTGTGCTGCCAGGCACCTATAACTAGGCTTGCTTAATGTTTCCTACATTTCAATCCATTAGGTTTTTTTTTTTTTTTTTTTAGTGTTGTCTCATCTGTTGAGTGGCTCCAGTGATGTGTCGCTGTTCGCTGACCAACCCGTTCCTGTTCTTATGTGACCAGTCTATCCTGCTTCCTGCTTAATTGTTGCTGACCTCCGGTTTTTTGAACATTGATTGACAGGTGTGAAAAGTGGCCTGGATAGTGCTGTAGTCACTGTTGTTGTTGTCAAGGAAACCAAGAGTCCTGTCCCGTTGCCATGGGGAAACAGAACAGCAAGCTGCGGCCAGAGATGCTGCAGGACCTCCGAGAGAATACCGAGTTCTCCGACCATGAACTGCAGGAGTGGTACAAGGTATGTACACAAAGGTTGGAGACTTTTGAGTAGTACCAAGTTATAGTAATGGAACTACTGCTACAAATTCAGTAGTGGAAAATGGTACTATTCAAATAATTGGTTACATATCACTTTCATTACATTCCAGTGAGGAAATGTTGCACTACACTGCATTTGTCTGACAGCAGCAACTGATACTTTGCAAACAAAATATATGGTCACCATATAAAATAAGACCCATTGTTATAAATTTATTTACCCAGCAGTTTATAAAGTAGTGAAAATTAGTTACACTTTAACCAGCTATGACAATTAAATGCTTTTTATATGTAAATACCACAGAATTGATAATGCAGGACAGTATACTGTATAGTAATATAACAGTGCATAATAAGTACTTTTAATTTGGAATTACTAAACTTTTTTTTATATTGGTTATGTACAGTTCAAGTCAGAGGTTTACATACACTTAGGCTGAATTCATAAAAACAGAACCACTCCACAGATGTCATGTTAAACTATTTTTAGAAAGTCGGTTAGGATGTACTTTATGCACGACACAAGTAAGTTTTCCAACAGTTGTGTACAGATAGATTTTTCACTTATAATTCATTATATCACATTTCCAGTGACTCAGAAGTTTACATACACTCAGTTGACTGGGCCTTTAAACAGCTTGAAAAAAATTCCAGAAGATGATGTCATGGCTTTAGAAGCTTCTGATAGACTAATCCACATCATTTAAGTCAATAGGAGGTGCACGTGTGAATGTATTTTAAGTCTTACCTTCAAACTCAATACCTCTTTGTTTGACATCATGGGAAAATCAAAACAAATCAGCTAAGACCTCAGGAAAAAAAAACACTTGCAGACCTCCACAAGTCTGGTTCATCCTTGGGAGCAATTTCCAAAAGCCTGGATGTGCCACATTCACCTGTACAAATAATACTACACAATGAGACAACGCAGCCATCATACCACTCAGGAAGGAGACGCGTCCCATGTCCTAGAGATGAGCATAATTTGGTCCAAACAGTACAAATCAATCCCAGAACCACAGCAAAGGACCTGGTGAAAACACAGGTACCAAAGTGTATATCCACAGTAAAACAAGTCCTATATTGACATGACCTGAAAGGCTGCTCAGCAAGGAAGAAGCCACCGGTCCCAGGCTGCCATAAAAAGGCAGACTACAGTTTGCAGCTGCACATGGGGACAAAGCTCTTACTTTCTGGAGAAATGTCCACTGGTTTGATGAAACAAAAGTTGAACTATTTGGCCATAATGACAGTGCTCCTATACAAGAATGAATCTGTCAGGGAGTTCCTTCCTCTGTAAAGTTATGTTTCAGCAGTAACACCAACAGCAGTTGAACGTGATAGTGTTTGTCTCCCTCAAAGATAGAGCACCACTTGCTCCCAGCCTGTTAATCTACTAGGAAGACCTGATTAAATCATGTCCCACAGTGAGTGCATGAATTATCTCATTTTATGTGCATGGATGTGTGTTTGTGTAATGGTTATATGGCTTTGTGCATTAATTAGGCCTATGGAACAGCAGTGTGAGCTTTTCGCTGAGCAAAAATTTAACCTGACATGACTTTTAACTCCCTTTTCTCCATACTCACTATGCTGCTTTATCAAATGTGACTTATTGAAAAAAGATACGACTGTTTTCAGCTATTCAAGCTATTTTCAGCTATTTTCCAGCTGGAAAAGGAGCTCAGTCTGTTCAGAATGGAGTATTACATGAATGAAACATTTAATGGTCAAAGTTATGTTGTAAAAATTTGATTCAAGATTGTTTCAACTGGCTTTGAATTTGGGTCACTTATCATGAGTGCCTGCTGATGTAAAACCTCTATCACAGAACTGTACTGTATTGCCCAGGAGACTGAAACAGAGCATTAAAAGGCTGATTTTCACCCTGGTCTCATCTCACGTTGTCTCTTTTATTTTCCTCAGGGTTTCTTGAAGGATTGCCCCAGTGGAACCCTGAATGTGGAGGAATTCAAGAAGATATATGCTAATTTCTTCCCCTATGGTGATGCCTCCAAGTTTGCTGAACACGTCTTCCGAACTTTTGACACGAATGGCGATGGGACGATAGACTTCCGGGAGTTCATCATTGCCTTGAGTGTGACATCACGAGGAAAGCTCGAACAGAAGCTGAAATGGGCCTTCAGCATGTATGACCTGGATGGAAACGGGTACATCAGCCGTGAGGAGATGCTTGAGATTGTACAGGTGAGCAAGGGACACTGGGTAATAGGTTGAGACATTTGAACTATAAAAAGGATATGGGAAATTTTTTAATTTTGAAAAGGTTTGAGTATGATTGCAACTTACATACTGGAGGACAATATGGTGCTACAAAGTACTTTGTACCACCAATCTCACACTTGAACAGCAGTGGAAACCATTTTTGCAACAGACTCAGGGCCAATTTAGCAAGTTAGTGTTGAACTTCCATTAAGCTAGGGACTCATAATACAGATGCTAGTGGCTCTGTGAAGCTGTACTTTGGCACAGCTGAGCCCTGATCTAAAGGCCAATGGAAATGGTAACATGCTGATGTGTACCATATGAACCACCTTACTTTAGCATATTAGCTTGCTAGAGTTGTTAGGATTTATTTTATTAGGGGTGTGGATCTTTGTACAAAGTTTCATGGACATTCATTTTATTGTCGAGATATTTTAAATTGGACCACAGCGGTGGATCACATAACCCATAACTTTCTCTCAAACTTCAGGGGCCAGAATAAAAAGAAAACAAACATTCTCTTTCTGAGTTTGTCATGGGCTATGTAAAAATCACACCAGGCATGCAGAGAGAGGACCCAAACGCAGGCTCAGACAGGCAGATTAAGCTAAACAATTTATTAGTAAGGGAAAAATACAAAACTTACTATGAGTTCAGGCTGACAGAGCAGAGCAGCATGAAGATCCATACACAGTGTGAGTTCAAAAAGAGGTCAGATGGAGGCAGACAGTCCAGACTGAGCAATAAATCCAGGTAACAAAGCAAGTGGCATAGTTCGGGGGCAGACAAGGTTCAAACATGAGGCAATATACAAGCACTAGGAAATAAATTAAGCAAAAGCTGCAAGGAAGCACATCAGTCTAGCAATGAACAAATGAAACAGAAAAACATTTGTACTGAGGGAGCTAATGAGGGGAGTGAAGACAGGCGTGGTGGGTGTGGCGCTCAGGACTGAACAACTAGGAAATGGGTGGCAGGAACGAGCTAGAGGGCAAGTCCAGGTAAAGTGGAGACTGGATGAGGACTAACAGTCCATAGAAAAGATCAGAAGAAACAAGGCTATTTTAATCAATCCAGCGGTCTACACTGGCAGTTTATAACTTGCATCTTATTTACACTATATGCTCTTAAAGGCAACGCAAAGCTTAGTTTTACACTTCAAGTTTTTTTTTCTTGCATTTATGTGTAAGTACAGTGGTTGTGTATTGGGCTCTGACCTACACTCAGTAATATGCCTGAATGCCTCCTGTGTGGACACACATGGTGCACCGGAGCAGCTGCTGCTCTGCCACACCCTCTGTGTAGACACCAACCCTAACTCTGCTTTTGATAAACACATATAGTGCAGGTGATAACATCACAGGCTTAAAGTACACAGTTGGCTTCATCAGGAGGTTAAATACTGTATGGTTTTTCTGCAGCATTTTCATTGTGCCCACTACTGTTCATTTTATTTGAACCAGCCAATCACATAGACTGCTGCATGGACAGAAATAGACAGAGTTGATAAAAGCTTACTTCAATTATGTAAGTTAATAAGTTTGTTTAAGTGTGGGAGACTCAAGTACTAACAATGCAAAGGTTCCAAGAGGCATACTTAAGATGCTGACTGCAGTATTGGCACAGGCAACATCTTGCATAAAGACTGTTAAGTACAGTCCTACATCAGTGCTGCATGTAAGCCTTCCACTGTCAAAGACAAGAAATAGGCAGACTCATGTTGAGATGCTGGACTGCAGATCTTGCTGTATGGTCTGTGTGTCTGTGTGTGTGCGTGTGCTTCGGGGTTTTCATGGATTAGCAAGTTATATTTAACCGGAGTTTATCCCTGAGTGTGCAGAATACTGGGATTATCCACAAGCTCAGTGAGGTTACACACCGCTGGATAGGAAAGGAGGGGCTCATTGTGTTATTGTGCACTGAAAGACAGCATGAGATTGTCATGATAAAGGAAGCCAGATTTGTCTTTTTATGACATTGTCAGAGGCTGTTTTACAACTTTTTTTTTTTAAGTTTAAACAAGCTATTGACTAACAACCTGTTCTTCTTGATTAAAAATAGTACAGGAAAAAAGAAATATATGCCACAATTAAAATAATGTTTGGAAATGTGAAAATTTGCAATCAGAAAAGAAAAAGATTTCCCCAAAACAGAGGTGTTAACCAGGTTCACAGAGTTACATCAGCCACGTTTGATAAATATAAATGAATCAGAAAATCATTAGAACAATTAGATCTTCACATTGGTACTTGACTAAACACTTACAGTAAATCAAGGCCCACTTGACTTAAGAGGTTACTGTCTTTTTACACAGCTTTAAATAGCATCTAACAGACTGCTTCATCTAATGGAGTTTGTTCGGTGTTTAAAGAACTTGTTCAGCACTTTGGAAAATATGTTGGATATCATTTGTGCACAGTTTTCACCAGGCCTTGTACAGTATAAGTCAATAAGCTTAAGTCTCTTTACAGGCACGATGGTACCACACCTGGTGCTCTCATTGTACTGACAAGACCCTAGACAGTCTTTATTGTCCCATTAGATATTAATTAATAGAAGTGCTCTGTTTGCAGATAACCTATCCCCCAACCCCCACCCACCACCATCACCATTTAAGAACAGCAACAAACAAAGAATAAAAATGTGAAAGCCTCTTTGTGCTTTTAGTATTCATTTTCTTCCTCTGTCAAGACACACCCAGCTATTCTCCAGATTTAGGAGGAAGACATAAACCCCCGCTGTAGTCTAAGAGATAAAATTTTAAAGCTGGTATGTCTTTCCAAAAAAAAGCACAGAGGGCTTATTTCATGCAAACTACCTTCACTCCCAAGTGTGCTGCAGTGACACTGATCTGCAATCGGTTTTACACCCTGTACTCCCAATGGAGCAGATTTAATAGGCACGTAAGCTGATTGTACATCCATGCCTGAGGCCAGCTGATACTCTGCACTTGTCCGTGCTCACTTGCAGAGGTTAATTTAATGCTATCAGTAAACGGGAGGCACTCGTATCAGTCAGCACCTAAAGATGTATCAGACCAATACAGTAAGCTCCCCACCCCCGCCCTGCTGGCACATGCCCTGTTACTGTGGGGTGATGGTGCAGTCCCACAGGCACACAGACCCTGCATAGATATTTATGGAATAGCTTGGCAGAGAGCATCATCAGGAGTATCAAATGTCGATGAATGACAAGGGCATTTTTAAAAAGCTTATTTATCAGCAGCTTGAAAACTATTGAGACTTTAATCTTCAGTTGTGTTTTAGTTCTCTCCTGCTCAGTCTCCTTAATGGGTCCCCACTGGCTTGAATTCACTTATCGTTCTTTTCTGCCACTCCCACCCACTGTCTCTCCTCCTTTGTCTCTCTCTCTCCCTCTCTCACTCTGCTGCTCTCTCTCATAGGCCATCTACAAGATGGTGTCATCTGTGATGAAGATGCCAGAGGATGAATCAACGCCAGAGAAGAGGACAGATAAGATCTTCAGGCAAATGGACCTCAATAATGATGGTGAGAGGAGGAAATGGCCACACTGAGGCATGAATATTCTGTAGAGGAGCAGCAGACGACCATGACAGTTTATATAAGATCATTTTTGAATTGTGTTCATTTTTATGGGAGGAATTTTGGTTAAATTTGGAATTTACACTAGCTACATCATTAT
Organism: Monopterus albus; assembly: GCF_001952655.1. Lineage (NCBI taxonomy): Eukaryota > Metazoa > Chordata > Actinopteri > Synbranchiformes > Synbranchidae > Monopterus > Monopterus albus. The sequence continues at coordinate 288,367 of NW_018128220.1, forward strand.
TTTAATTTCCATGACATGGCCCATCCCTCATGGGATTACAAGACAGTGCTATACTACATATCTGACATCAAAAATATAAAATGCATCTTCTGGGAACACACATACAAAACCAGATGGAAACAGTTTTATACTGTAGAAACTTTAAAATAACATACTTAAAGGATAAATTTGTTTCTAACATGCTGTATTTCACCCAAAAGTGAGAATGGTGACCTTATAGACTGTACTAATTTCACTATCACTGGCTTCATTGCAGAGATTTGGGGAACTGAAAAGTCATGTTCACTGGCGTCACCGAGACAACCAGTCAGCCTCAGAGAGCGCTCAGAATAAACATGATTTCAGTCAAATCATTTCTCACATTTATCTCTGTGTCAGAAGTAAGGTAAATACAACATATAGCCATCTGACATTACAGCTAATGGCATAGGATAATCACCTGATCAGCTGGTCATTAAATCAGCCAGCAAGTTGAGTTGATATGTGCCTGTGTAGTTAGCTGTAATGGCTACCCCAGACATCAGCCCAAATTTTGCATTTGCTTTCCTTCTGACTCAGAGATAGGTGTGAAAAGTGATTTGACTGAAATCATTTTTATTCTCAGGCTAACCGGTTGCCCCGGAGATGCCGTTGAACGTGACTTTTCGTTTCTCCCAAATCTCTACAACAGAGGCAGTGATATAGAAATTAGCCCTAGTTATAGAGTCACCATACTCCCCTTAAGGCAAAATACAGTTAAATTCAAATAACTTGTTCACTGGGGAAAAAAAACACTAAGGGATGCCTACAAGCCCGAAATGTATCCTGATAAATGTTCTTTTCTCACCTCACAGGCTTTTTCAAAGTAACTGGCTGATTGAAATATTTGCCAGTGTAGTCTTTATATATTATATTGCCATTTTCATTATTTCAGAAAAATTGAGTCACCAAAGGCATTACCATCCATCCAACATGGACCATGAACATCTGTACAAAATACCATCGTAATACACCCAACAGTACCTCACTTCTGCAATGGTGCTAGAGTTAAAGTCAGTAGGATTCATCTTCTAGAGGACCATGAACCATCTGTATAAAATTTCAAAGCAATCCATCCAGTAGACATGTTTCAAGCAGGATCATTGACATTTATACAATAGACATGGCATGAGCACTTCTCTCCATTATGTAAAAATTAAGCCAAAATATTGTGGATATGGTGGCTGCCATCTTGTTTTTTTTTTTTGTAACCAGAGTCTGCACAGTAGTGTCTAGAAGTGGAGTGACAGCATTGGGCCACCAGTCAAATAACTTGTTATGTTGCGGGTCAAATTGACCCACGAACATACAGTAACTGCTGAGCAGGCATCACCTGAGAAATGAACATAACAGGAGGGTTCCCTCCTGTTATGTTCATTTCTTCATATCAAATATTTGTCTCATTTAAAGCAGTTATGTTCGTGGGTCAACACTGATATCAGAACACTGATACACACACATCAGTGCAATAATATTTACCAAAAACCACAGAAGCGACCTCTGGGAAAAATGTGTTTGATTTGTACTCTGAGTTTTTATTTTGGCTCATGTCTCATCCACTAACATGGAGGAAGCGGAATTATGACCTGTACTGCAATTGGCCACTGGGGGGCAATTGGATCATGATGGCCTCACTTCTGGGAGCTGTCATGGCATCCAGATTTTATACAGTCCATGGTCTGGACCAAAGTAGTGGACCGATCAACATCCTGCACTGTAATCTGTATAGCCACATAGCTAGCACTAAAAACACCTCAGCAAACAAAGTGCACACATTTTTTGACCAAGAGCCAGTCTAAATATATCTCTTTTCAGCCTGCTTTCCTTCTTCTCAGTCTAGATATACTACTCTAGTCTAGTTTGTTTACACATTCTGTAGCAAGAAGATAACTGTTTTAGGTCTTTTAACTCTTTTAAAACAATGGCTTTTTTTCTTGTTTTCTCTTTGTCCGTTCTGCAGGAAAACTGTCCCTTGAGGAGTTTATCAAAGGTGCCAAAAGCGACCCTTCCATCGTCCGGCTACTCCAGTGTGACCCCAGTTCGGCCTCCCAGTTTTGAACACCTGACCCTTTGTTCCTCAGCCTCTCTGTTGCTATTGAACCAGTCACTCAAATCAATGCATGATGGTTCTAATCTCTCTTATCATCTTTTCTGTTGTTGTTGTTGTTGTTGTTGTGTGCAAGGATGGAGGAGGAATTTAAGAGGAGAATAAGAAAAGGCATCATGATTACTTTACTTTCATGTTACTATCTGGGAAAAATGGAGGGACGTAAAATCATTTAATGATGAATTGACAGGAGGGTCTGCTAATGTTTCCCAATACCTCTCCCTCTGGAACACTGGATTTCCAGGGAGCCTGTGACAATGTTTTTTGCAGGATGGGGATTGCTTGGTTTCCCCTCCAACACTTGTAAATCATGTATATGCTATAGGTCTGTGTATATCATGAGGTGACGTCTTCATATATGGTGCACACTCTCTGGCACTGAAAGGCAGTATTATGTAGCGTAGCTTCCTGGTCTGATCTGAATGAGTGGTCGGGCAGTGGAAGTAGGTGGGGTTTTACTGTTATATGATCTGGCCCTGAAAAAAAGAAGGTCTATGATCCCATCAGATTTTATTAGTTTTAGGGTTTTTTTTATTTGTATGTACTTTTCCTCATTTGTTTTATTTATTCATTTTTATTCTAATTATCGTGCTTTTACTTTGCTATGTAGATGACCATGTTCCAGTTTACACTGACAGAGAGAGCGAGAGAGAGAGGAAATGTGGTAAGATTGATCTTTGGGATTTGTTGATTGAAAGTGTATGAGTATAAAATTCTAATGAAATAAGGAGATCCCATAATGCATTTGGTCAATGATATCAGTAGCACATATCATTTGATTCTTCATGTGTTTTTAAAGTATGGCTGTGCATTCTGAATGTGTGTGCGTGCATGTGAATATGTATGCTTACAGCTAACTTTTACAGTATTACCATGTTGTGTTGTTTCTTAATTTGTAAGTATTTTAAACTTCTTCATCAACAAACAGTAACCTTAAAATAGTTGTAATCTGTCACTATTCTGCATGTTCTTACGAACCAGACAAAATCCACAAAAACAGTTAACGCACAGCAGTGTGTTTTTGTAGCTCTGCAGCCTCCTCAGCACCATTTATAGCAGAAAAGATTAACTCCTTGTCTTGCTGTGGGACACGCCCTGACCCCGGTCTCTTTTCCTCTGACAGACAGAGAACTCACTAAGGGCTTGTTCATCACTCTCTCCAGCTGAATGCTTTTATAACCTCCTGGATTAGTCTGCTTACAGAGCAGTTAGATGAAGGGACATGTTTCATGAGGCTGCAGCAAGTTCACATACTTGTTCAGATTTAGATTTTTAGGGTTTCCAGACAGTAATCTGACAGAAATTAGTGGTTGTGTTTACATTAGTGCTGCTAGTACTACACTGTTAGTAGTAGCACCAAGGCACAGCATCAGGTTTGTTACCTAAATCATATTAAACATAAGACAATAAACTACGATGTTTGTGTGTGCTAGTAGAGTTGTAAAACACTTAACAATAAAAGCCTCTCAAATACTGTGCATGTGTAAAAACAGCCACTGGTTGCAGCAGTGGCTCCACTACTCACATGTCTCGCACTTAAGACTCCCATTGGCAGTTCACTATTGCCATCTTGTGTTTTCAAGGTTAGACACACACAAATTCAGTCTGTGAAGTAGCAAACCATTGTGCAAACTGAAAAGAAAAACCATTTAAAGTAAAAGAAACACGGCATACTGCAAATACTCTTAGGCCTTTTTTAATGAAGTACTACTTGAAAGCCTTTTAGAGAAGCAGCTTTTTGTTGATGTTTAATCACCATATTATTTCTTTCCACGATGCACATTAAAGTCAGGCCAGTTAAGTACAGACCATTCCAACAGCACTGGTGGATACTTTTATCTTAAACTATATTATTGCTTTACTGGCACTTCTTTATTTTTATAGGATGATGCCAATATTTGTATTTAGCAGTAGAATATAATTAAGTACTATTTATACTAATACTAGACTTATATTAATACCTTGTTAAGGTTGTTTACCTATTTTCATTTTTGCAACTGTATCATACTTTATTACATTACAGAGACAAATACTGTATTCTACTTTTACTGCACTGTGCTTATTTGACAGCTACTATTATTATTTTAAATAATAGTTTTACGTACAGTATATGTAAACACAAACGCTATTACTTTAAAATCTCTGACATTATAGTTTAAACTATCTACAAGTACAGGAAGTAGTATAGTGTGGTATTTCTGCTTTTGCATACAGTAAGTACATGGACAGAATACTTCTTTTTTCAGCTGTCATTTAACAAAACTGATACTCTGAATCCCTAAATTGATTATGTCTGCACCCTCACAATCACCAAAGGGCAAGGATTCCATATTTATGTCATGATTTTATCCTTATGATTTTCAAAAATTCCTTTTTCAATGGGGCACTGCAGTGCTCAGTTAAAATCCAGACTAATTGTTTCAGTTGAGGTTCACTTTACACACTGCAGAAGATGAAGGCTAAACTCAGACACTTCCATCACACTTGGATGATTTCTCTGTCTGCCATGTGAGATAAAAATAACTTTTGTTATTTGGTAATTAGCCTAATTGTGATGAATTCATCGTGTTACTCAGTAGCTGACTCACAAAATGAATTTAAGTGTGTGATGGTGGCAGAGTGAACTACCAGCGAGAGCCTGCGAGCTGTACTGGTGCAGCTGCATCCACGTGACATTAGGAATTATCTAAGATTAGTTTTCTCCAAACACTTGTACAGGAGCTTTCTAGCCAGTCATGCTTCTGCTTTGGGGATCCTAGTGTCACTGCCTTCTGCTGGTAGGATAAAGAATAACCGTTGCTACCCTGATCTACTACAGTTAAGCCTGTTTCTGTTCACTGCCTCTGATGAACTGGTACCTTGTGTTAAATAAATACAGCCCCGACTTCTTTCCTTCCTACTTTTCTGTTGCATGAAAACCTCATGTGAGGATGTCATGTTTGTTCCCTTGGACCTGAAATCAAAATATACCTATGTGTTTCAAAGCTGCACTTGTGGACTATTTCTTGTTATTTAGGGTATGTATGGAATTCAGGAGAAAAGTATTTCGCTGTGGACAAGGCTAACGTCCGGTCTGACAGTTGACTATTACTGTCAAGGTACATTGTTGGTTCTTATTGACACAGATGTGACAGGGGGTTGGTGTGTTTGGTCCAAACCTACTGTATATGCACGACTACATGTGCATATGAGTGCAACCATCCAAACTTGTCAGGTCACTGACTGCTGACATTACTATAATGCAACTGAAATGTTTTCAGTTAGAGTTAAGATAGAAAACATAAAATAGCTGCATTATTTTGAATAAATATGTTTAATTACATTGGTAATAAATACAAAATTTACGGTATTGGTAAGAGTTTCTCATGAAACCAGTTTGACATACTTTGTGTTCTCACTTAGTGAAAATCAAAAACATGGCACAAGGTTGAAGTCCCACCAGTGCACTAACCATGACCTAGCTCCATCTCTGTACCTTATGCACATATGTGAGAGTGGTATCAATCAGCACATTGTCCTCAGTTCACAGGATATGCAAGACTTCATCATCATCTGATACAAATAATTTGATCGTCATAAAAACAGATGACCACACATACTCACACAGCACAGATTGTGCAAAGATCCTCTGAGCTGCAGAAACTGAATGCATCAGGTTCAAGCTTAAGTACTGCGCTATTAAAAAAAACATTGCAAGTCTCAGAGTCCATAGCTTTGAAGTAAAAAATAATGTCTGAATGCAAGTATTGCAGCTACAGCTACAGCATATACCCTCACAGCCCTTGTTCTTCTAGAAGCTTCGGCCTGTCAGATATGACTAAATCCAGAAGCTGGACCTTCCCACTGTACCCCTCTCCATTAGTTGGTGTTGCTCCGGTGCCTTTTGCTGGCTGCCACTACTCATTTCTTACCCTTCTCTATCTGAACTTTCTCTGTACAGCTAGTAAAGAGGCCATGTCTCCAAGGGAGGAAGACGCTGAAGAGGGAGAGGAGGTTGCTGTTGTGTTGGAGGTGCAATGTTCCTTCTTGGGGGTTCACGATAGCTTCTAGGAGATTCGGTATAGCGTGTTGAAATTTCATTGTAGCTACATGGAGGTTCAGTGAAACAAGAAGCAGCAGTTTCCTCCCGCGGCCTTACCACATTGATCTTCACAAACACAAAAATCATTTTATGACAGTTTTTCCAAAATCCAATTTTTAAATATTACCCTATTTGAAACATTCTCATGCATAGTAGATGGCGTTTGAGTCAAAATCTCACTGCTCTGGCAATGTTGTTGGGTCTGTCTCTGTTAGGGCAGCAAGGCAGACCCAGAAATGAAATGCAGGCAGCAAAGCACCTGGCTGAAAACACCAGCTGGATGACACAAGTCACAATCAGAGGCACCCACAGGATTACAGTGGTACTCCAGGGAGGGATGGAGGAGTGAAGTTATTGCCAGCCACAAGCCGAAACACTGAGGCAAGAGCACTCAGCTGTCTCACATAAATGGGAATATGGTGTGAGGTAATGATGTGGTACAGAGTCTCATTTGTCTGTGAAGACTGTGGAGTGTCTGGGAATTTTCATTTGCACAAAAGAGTTGGCATTGTGAATAAATTATACAGAGCAGAATGTATCAAAGTAAACATATACGGAGGGAATTCAAAGAAAAAAGACTTACCTTTTGTTTGGTATGCTGACTTGCAGACTACAAAGAGAATGGAAATTTATATTTGAAGTTTGGATTTTGATTTTATGATGAAATATGCAGGAGGAGCAAAAGATAAACATAGGCATCACTGGTGCCTCTAAGCAACTATGAAGTCTGAATTAATATGGTCTTTAGTCTCAACCATGATAGTTACTTCTGTGCTGTTTCTGATTCTGCAGAAAACATGAGCTGTCAGGCAGGTAGTAAAGAAGCCTGTAGTTTAGCCAGATTATTAAAACAACTTTAATGGAAGGTCAAATCAAAAGTGGCCAGATTCAGAATGATCCTTCATTTCTGGAAAAATGTATAACAACCGTTTGAGGACATTTTACCATTTGCCTTCATTTTGGCTAATCTGAAGGTTTGTTTAAAACCTGTTTGAATGTCTGACTGCTTTTCTTGCTCATTTTTTACTTTTTCTTAGCAATATCACAAAATTTGAGTGAGTATAATTTGAATATTATTGATAGGAATGATGGCAAAAAAACTACATAACCAGGACCCATGTTGATATAAGCAAAGTGGGTCTTTTGTTAGCTAGCTACTTTAAGAATTTGACATCTTAACATTACTGTTACCCACGAGTGTCCAGGGGTGACACCAGCAACCCGAGAATCTGATTGGCCACCTCTGTCCAAATATTTTAGACCTACCCCTGCTGTTATCTGCACACAAGCTCATGCCAGCATAGTAACACACCAGCTTACCATGCTCACATATAATAGCATTACTAAATAAGCTTGAGGTAAACAAGACACTTAAATGACAAATTGGAGACTACAAGCTGTGCTAAAATGTTAAAGTGGTGCTGATGTATGAATGCAGCTGTGAGGCTGCAGGCCTGACAGTCCATCTATAGCACACTGGAACAGATCAGAGCCTGAAGAGGACCGACAGGGTCAGGTCAGCATTTCTGCCCAGCGGCTGAAGAGTGTGAGTGATTGAGTGACAGAAAAACCAGACACCCAGCCTCACACTACCCCCTATGTACACACACAAAACAGGGACACGGCCACTGTGATGTGCAACATCACTGCTCTCTAGTGCTGATGCTGCAGTGACAATGGTCAGCTGTTCAAAGAGCCAGCTGCAGCAGAAAATGTCATAGTTCATGCTTTAATCTCAACGTCTGTCGCATACACTAATACACTCACATTGAGGCGTGTGGGGTCGAAAGGGCACTCATTGGTGACGCCGGAGTAGACAATGGCAGTGGGGAAGCAGCGATAAGTCAAGAGCCTCTGCCCACTGTCGATGATGGCCTTCACCACAGACACAATGAGTCCGATGGCTGAAGTTGCTGCCATGATTGTTGTAAACAAACTGACCGTGAAAAGTGACCACGTCTGGGGAAGGAAAGGAGACACACAACTAAAACAATCGGGACAGAAAAACCTGATGACTGGCACAATGAAGGTTTAACACTTCCAGTGGGGAAAACGGGGGCATCCCCAGCAATAAATATGAAAACACAGCTAAAAGCAAGCAACAATAATACAAACAGAGCAAATATGGCAGATTTAGGGCAGCTGTTACAGCATGATTCTAAACCTTATGGATAAGCATTTAGTGATGGAAGCAAAGGAAAAAACTGAAGAGGAAAAATGAGGCAAAGCATAAAAAAATGTATTAGATATTGTTTGCATCATATTCATACAGAGAGTGGTACCCCTTTTAAACACCAAGAAAAAAGATCCTTCTTGAAAACATCCACACAGATGTAAGAATTCATGCAAAATAAAATGCCTACTGTTTTCAGTAGACCATGATGAAAATGTAATTTATTAAAGAGTTTTTGACTTCCCAGTCAAAAATGCCAAACATACTCAGATTCCCACTTCTCACGCTGCAGGATATGCAGTCATATGTAAACTGAACACCTTTGGGTTTAATACTTTCACTCAGACAAAAACTATTGGCTTTTTTTTTTTTTACATTTTATAAAAGTCAATCCCACACCATCTTGCTGCTGTAAATACTCAGTTTTGCCAGAATCCACATTAAAAACAGTCCCCAGCAAGTACACTATTAACTCTAGTCTAAGGAAAAATTGTTCAGATGTTTTAGGAAAATGGAACTATATGTTTGTGAGGCATCTTAACATCCTCACCAGGAACCAATGGGCTTGAGTCTGTCATAGCCAGAAGAGGGGTGTCTAAATGTGCTGAGAGATGGACTAACACTGGGCTTTTTATAGGCTTTCTTGATAAGAAATATAATTCCAGCCTTAATCTAAGTGCCTAGTAAAAATTTGCAGCAACAGAAACTAATTCACAATAATAAATGATGCACTGGGTAGGGAAGCCTATTCTTTCAAAGGTTTACACAAGGTGGGCGTAGGCGCAGAATGTCTCCAGACGTTTAAATCACTATGTAAAGATGACTGATTTGGTCAATCGAAACTGGATAAGAACCATAAGAAATAATGTAATCTGTGTGTGAGACTGGGAGCTATCACACCAGGCACATTTGATAATAATGATGTTAACATAATAAAAGGTGTGTTGAGATTAGAATATTATTCATGCCATGTGATGCTTGGATGATTAAATAAGATAACAAGATGGAAGAGGAGTTAAACTGCTGCTTGTCAGCTCTGCCTTGCCCAATTCACGGTTGCACTCATTAACAAAGGAGAGGTTTCAACAGTAGGTTTGGCCGAGTGTAGTCATTCTGTTCAGCTCACTGCCTCGTCAGTCCCATCTGAGCAGCCTGACAGAGGCCACATTGCACAACAGGAAGCAAAGGGGAGAAACACACACACACACACACACAGCTCAACATCTGCAAGGCTGGATTCAGACACCTAAGGCAACATGCCGAAGCACAAATGATTTTTTATATCCTCCTGCCTAGAGCGACAGAGGCAATCAAGTGTGAGAAAACAGGAAAAAAGAGAATGCAGGCATACATGCAGTGCAGGTAGACAACAAACTGGGCAGAGGGCCATAAAAGTACTGATGTGACAAAGTAGGGAGGATCAATGAAGAGTATGAAAGCATTGGGAGGAACAACTGAGAGCAGAACTCACTGTACATAGTTACCTCTCTGTATTTTAATGGTTTTTGTTACTGCTTGAGAACATTCAAATGAAAAAAAGCAACAATCTATTGGAAAAAGATGAGTGATACTAACCAGGCCTATGCTCTTTTTGTTTTTAGACAGGACAATAGCCAGAATGCCAACAACAATTCCCTGTAGAAGAAGACAGATGAGATTTAAAGGACAGTCATAATGCTCCATTTGCAACTGCTCGGTCTATAACTATACAGAAAACAGGAACGACAGCTATACAAAATTAAAGATTACAAGACTGGACATCACACATATATCATCCAGTCTCAATACCACAGCGTTGTGGGTCTGAAAGTTTTTTCTGCCACACCTAAAGAAAAAAAAAGACCATTTAACTTGACCTCAAATTAATTTTTGTGATTGGAATTATGATTTTGAGATCATAAGCTAAACCAGTCACTGATCTGAGCAGCCATTTTCCATATGTTTTGGAGTGGAGATCACATATATTTGAAAGTGCTCCCCACATAGGAGCTAAGTGTATTTCAAGGGTTGTTTTAATGAAATGGTTAACCCCAAAAAATCTGAGGATGCTGTGTTTTGTTTGACTGCGACTTTTAATTCATGTCCTTGATTTCAGATTGTCCCACATGGAGTTATTGTAAATCACATTTACTTTTATAAACAGTTGTTAAATCACTAAAAAATATGATAAACCCCCCAAAATCTTTCTTGTAATACAGCAAATTATAATCACTTCTGGTACATTTCTGAAGGAGCAGATGCATGTGTAATTTGTGGAAATCAGTGTGAAACCACAGCTATGATGAAAAAATCCCACAACTCGACAGTACAAGTAGAAAAAGCATTGAAATGAACATAGTATTCCTTTTTACCTGTGTTGTCTACTTTTTTTCTAAATCTTATGAACAGAATACCTAAAATAAGCAGTAAAACACCCTTCTATTCTCTGATCCCCAGAGATGTTATCAGAGTCCTTGCTTGATGCTAAAATGAGTACGTGCCCATATGTCTGTACACTCACTACAAGGCCTGTAGTGAGAGCCAACACATTGGAGATGGCATACTCCATGGCTGTGGCCTGCTTGTGAAGGCTGATGTGTTTGAAAACCACACCGTGCACCAGTGCTCCCAACAGGAAGTTAACGTGACTTATGAGGATCATGCTCAGACCCATCTTCATCAGGGATTTTGGTTCCAGACTTGCACAACACACTCCTGAGGAAAGAAAGTGAATGCACCAGGCAGTGAAATACAGTATAAAGAATCACAAAACAAAACTGAGGAAGTTGCACTGATTTCACATAACCTTACATCAGCTGTGCAGTCCACATTGTATTGATAAGAAATGCACAGGAGCCAGGTCAAAACCACAGCAGACATGTCACATGTACTAATGATTAGCTGCTGAGCACATACTGTCACTACAGTACAAGCTGTACAACCTGGAAATGTCCCAGACAGGCACACTGTATATGTTGACTAAAGAATAAAAGTACATGCTACACAGCAACAATATTTAAGCAACATTTTAAGGAGATCATTATGTTGAATGCATGAAAAGCAACCCAGAGAACACCACCCATGGCAGCAAGAGTATTCAGTGTTATCTAAAACTAACTTTTACAAAAAAGAAATCCAATTGGACATAGCAAACACTATTTATCAAAGTAACCTACTAAAGAATAATTGCAATTTAGAATAATTAAAATTCCATACAGAATACACGAAATAGTCCTAATATAAATAACATTCATCCATTATCTAGACCGCTTATTCCTGAACAGGGTCCAGGGGAACTGGAGCCAATCCCAGCTGACACTGGGCGAGAGGTGGGGTCCACCCTGGACAGGTCGCCAAGTCTATCACAGTGCTGCCATGCAGGTAAACACCCACACTCACTCCTACAGGAGTGCATGTCTTTGAGAACCCATGCAGGCACAAACTCTGCACAGAAAGGCCACAGGTTGGCCTGACTCAAACCCAGAACCTTCTTGTGGTGAGGTAACAGCGCTAACCACCACACCACTGTGCCGCATTATTATAGGCATCATAAGACTGGTAAGTTGCGTTATGCTGGGTTTTCTGTGTATGTATGAAACACAGGGCATATTTTATTTTGGCCACTGCTGCCTGAGAATTTGCATTTCACATATTCAGCCTCAGACACTTAAACCGTGTAGGCTAAAGGCTGTGTCTGCAAAATAGGTCAGAAGTACTTCAAGATTTTATATCAAATTTAGACCAATGTAAAATATCAGGAAAAGTAATATACAGTATTGTTCAAAATAATAGCAGTACAATGTGACTAACCAGAATAATCCAGGTTTTTAGTATATTTTTTATTGCTACATGGCAAACAAGTTACCAGTAGGTGCAGTAGATTCTCAGAAAGCAAACAAGACCCAGCATTCATGATATGCACGCTCTTAAGGCTGTGAAATTGGGCAATTAGTTGAAAGGGGTGTGTTCAAAAAAATAGCAGTGTCTGCCGTTGACTGTACAAACACAAAACTATGTTGTACAAACGTTTTTGTTTCTAGGATTTAGCAATCCTGTGAATCACTAAACTAATATTTAGTTGTATGACCACAGTTTGTTATAACTGCTTCACATCTGTGTGGCATGGAGTCAACCAACTTGTGGCACCTTTCAGCTGTTATTACACTCCATGATTCTTTAACAACATTCCACAATTCATTTACATTTCTTGGTTTTGCTTCAGAAACAGCATTTTTGATATCACCCCACAAGTTCTCGATTGGATTAAGGTCCGGGGATTGGGCTGGCCACTCCATAACATTAATTTTGTTGGTTTGGAACCAAGACTTTGCTCGTTTACTAGTGTGTTTGGGGTCATTGTCTTGTTGAAACAACCATTTCAAGGGCATGTCCTCTTCAGCATAAGGCAACATGACCTCTTCAAGTATTTTGACATATGCAAACTGATCCATGATCCCTGGTATGCGATAAATAGGCCCAACACCATAGTAGGAGAAACATGCCCATATCATGATGCTTGCACCACCATGCTTCACTGTCTTCACTGTGTACTGTGGCTTGAATTCAGAGTTTGGGGGTCGTCTCACAAACTGTCTGTGGCCCTTGGACCCAAAAAGAACAATTTTACTCTCATCAGTCCACAAAATGTTCCTCCATTTCTCTTTAGGCCAGTTGATGTGTTCTTTGGCAAATTGTAACCTCTTCTGCACGTGCCTTTTTTTTAACAGAGGGTTAATCAACACCAATACAATGTACAAGTTATGTTAAATTGTTCTATCTAAATCAGGGGTGTCAAACTCAATCTCACAGGGGGCCAAAACTCAAAGTACACTTTAGGTCGTGGTCCGAACAGGGTAAAAATTTATTGAACAGACTAAAACTAAATGTTTTTTTTAACAAATATGAATCGAAACAGACAGGATACAATATTATTCCAAAATAAATAAACCTGAACTTAAAATCACCAACCGTATTTCTGGTAAGGCTTACCTTTGCAAAAACCTGCTTTTTGTCTGGACACAAGACCAGGCCCGGCCCTAACCAATTTGGCGCCCTAGGCAAGATTTCAGGTGGCGCCCCGTTGCATCGCAGTAAATTCCACTGCTAGTGTATATACTCATAAGAAACGTAATAGCTTTGTCTTGGACATTCTTTTATTTAAATAAAGCAATTGCACATTCAAAATACTTAGAAAGAATTAAAGAAACAAATACAAAAAAATGAACTGAACATGTGAAATACAATATAAATAGCTTACATAAAGTACCTATTAATACTCCCCTGATGATAATGCAGTGTGCCTTTAATGCCACCAGGTGGAGAAACAGCGCCATTACAGCCGGAGAAAAAGATAGTCGATGGAGAAAACATGGACGAATTCATCTTAATTTATTGTTTAGGTTTTATCCAAGTTGAAAAAAAAGAAGAAAAACTTTATTTTCAGTGCTTTGACAATATTTGACATTTTTCAGGGGATACAAAAAACTGATGATTGATATGCTGACAATGCTAAAAAACATACGCTTTAATGATTTTATGAATTAATAGATGATCTATCATTTAACTCTTATTCTACAGAAATATTTAGCTCTTCTGAAAAATAACATGGAGCATATCATTGTTTGTGACAAACCTGAAGAATATGTTAAATTGCTTTGTAAATTAAAATAACCTCAAAGATAATAGATTAACCTTTTTTTACAAGTCTTAAATGCTCATAAAAATCAAGTGTGTGTCCACCATGTCTTACAATTGATGTTTTTTAAATTACAGTGATATAACTATCTCAGTGTACATAAAGGCATGTGAGCATTGTATTAAATCATTTGGAAAAACGTTTAGCCTATCCTTTAATAGAGAAAAAGATCGCCCACTAGTTAATCAATCAGTGGCATAGGAAATCTTCATGATTCATCTTCTATGATGGAACAGAGGACTGGTAGCCATCACAGTTCATGTCAGAGTAGGTCTTTCTAGATGAAGTGTGCATGCTGCCTCTGTGTTTAAGAGTCACCATCCGGGATGCAATCAGATAGAAAATTTCACAGATGTTGAGCAGCACACACAAGACAGATGCCCCCACCATGAAGTAGCTGAAAACGGTCTTCTCAGTGGGCCGTGATACGTAGCAGTCCACCACATTTGGACAGGGTGAGATATTTTTACACTGGACCTTCCTGGGTAGCCTGAAGCTATCATAGATGTAGTGCAGCAAGTAGAGAAATGTGATCTCAAAGGTGGTTTTGATGAATAGGCTCATCAGGTAAGTCCACCACAGACCACCATGCTTTTGGCCTGGGTTGTCATACAATCGAGTGTCTTCTCCATTCTTGGCTTGGTATTTGCGTTCCCGCTCTTGCCGGTAAGCCACATGTAGCACCACCATGAAGGATGGGCAAGTAACGAAGATGAGCTGGAGAGCCCATAGACGAATATGGGAGATGGGGAAGAAGTAATCATAGCAGATGTTGGTGCAACCCGGTTGGCGAGTGTTGCAGTCAAAGTGTCCCTGTTCGTCACTCCAGACTCGCTCGGCGGCCACCACAAAGACCAGGACTCGGAAGACAAAGATCACTGATAGCCAGACGCGTCCAAAGGCAGTGGAGTATTTGTTGACTCCACTAAGAAGACCCTGGAGAAATTTCCAATCCATGGGTTACCTCGTTTCTTTTACAAGTCTTTAGAAGCCTGTCTTTAAATTATGCAAAACGTAAACTTCATGAACTGTAGAGCTAGAACACAATAAAAACACAAAGTTATATGATTATCCAGAGAAATACAATTTAAAGGGGCAAAAATTACAAAAATTATATAAAATCATTATTGATTTTACAAAATACTCTGCTCTCTGTTCCAAATACTTCACTACATATCTTTATTCTGAGCAAACCATTTCTTTGACAGCTAAAACCTCAGTCCTCTGTCCCAAATTTCACAGTTTAAAGTGTTTTCACTTACAAATTTTTGACACTTTAAAGGTGTCATTAATAATTGATGAAATACTGTGTTCAATGCATACCACCTCCAACAATGCCAAGGAGTGATTGTACACCTTTAGGGAAGTTTAGGCTGAAGCTCAATTTTAAATTGCTTCTTACAGTGCCTCTGAATACAGTAGTGCTCACTCAGGTCTGCCCTTAAATTTCATGAGCTTTGCTTTGCAGAAAGTCTTAAAATGAAATATGACTGATACAAATTATTTTATTACAAAACAATGACTAAAATAACATCTTACCTTAAATACAGGTGTTTCACTCAGTCCATCATGTTCCTTGTCAGGGGAAACAGAATTACCATGGGTAGCTTTGGGCAACCTATTTCACAGTGGACCCCCTGAAATTGACTCAGTGAATGAATCAACTCTTGGTCATAGTTTGGAGGTGTGGCCACTAATGGCATCCACCCTCTCTCCAGGTACTCCAGCTTCCTCCCACAGTCCAAAGACATGCAGCTTGGGTTAAATGACGACTCTAAATTGCCCGTAGGAGTGCACACTCACATCGTGGGGACTCGGCCATCCTGAATTTTTGGGTGGCAACATAGTTTAAGGTTAGGTGTTAGGATTAGGTTAAGTATAAGATCAGGGTTAGGTATTAGGGAAGTAGTGGTTACAGTTAAGGTAGGATAAGTCTACAGAGGATGAATGTAAGTCAATGTAAAGTGCCCACAAGGAATAAAAACACAGTGAATGTGTGTGTGTCTACCTGTCTTTATGTGTCAGCCCTGTGATAGACTGGCGACCTGTCCAGGGTGTACCCTGCCTCTCACTCAGTGTCAGCTGGGCTTAGCTCCATAACAGCCCCACTCCGGCGAGCGGTGTCGATAATGGATGGATTGAGTTGTACTGTAATGGGACATCCTTAATGAAAAACTGGATGCAGCAAAAACAAACTCCACGAAAGCAACAAAGTACACACTAGTTTCTGATGATGGTTGGGTTTGGGTTGGTAGCTGGGTGTAACTCTGTGCAAATTAAAAGGTGATACCATGTAACAAACAGACCTTGTTGATTATCCTTATTGTTCCACCCCAAATGGTGTGTTTGTCTACTCTGATCATCATATAGCTTAACAAGTGACTTGGTATCAGTCCATTGCGCACTTGGAATTTGGAGATAATGCTCTTTATAGCTTTTGATTAATCAGTATCAAACAAGGCCACCACCTAATTTCTGTTTGAGCAGGCACTCTGGAAGTAAAATACACCTGAGATATGGTGAGCTATTATCACATAATCAGATATACATTGGAGTGTTTGTTTTCTCAGATAGGAATGTTCAGCAGTCACTACCTTATTAGTACATGGTTTTCAGACTGTCCTTTGTAAGTTTACTCTCACTCTGTTGTTCTGCTTTGCAGGGAATGTCAGATATGGTTAATTCTCATAGGAGTGGTCTGAAACATTATGTAGGAGTGGTGATTTTATCAGCTTTTGTCAATAATACGCCCATCACTAACCACATGTAGGTCATTGTGGTACAGCACATTATGCTTTTGCTGATTACTTTTGGGCATTTTACTCCACAATCTGGATCCCTATTGGTTTAATTTGCTCTATACTTTTCAATCAGTTTTCAGCTGTTCCTGCATACTGTAGAAAAATTACAGATGATTTTCCTGGAAGCATATGACGCATGACCACCAACATTTCATAGAGGGATTTTAAAAGAGAACATGTGGCAATGTGAATTTCAAAAGATTTTTTTATTTTATTTTAGTAAACATAATTGCAATCTTTCTCTATTTTTTGGCTAAGTTTATCACAATGTATCTGCTCTTACACGGCTTTTTTCCTCACTTCCCGTTTTTGTGGCCATAATATTCTAGAAACAGATAACAAATAATAACATATAATTACATAAATAGACAAAATAAATCACCTCTACTATGTATCAGATGTTATGGATAACAAAAAGGTATTACATATATCTTCAGCTTTACAGCATCAAGGGACAGAAACATTACAGTTTGATGTGAAATAGTTTCAAAATTGATATCACCTTTGTAGACAACATGCCATTAATGCTGCTAAGCTTTGCAGATAATTCTGGCCAACACTAAAAAAACTACCAAATATTTTTATTTTTATTTCAATTCAAACTCATGTCTCTCAGGAGACTGCTATGCTGTATGCTGGAGCTGAACTCGCTATGCCAGCTTCTCCGCTGCTCTTATTGACCATCTTCTCCAGGACCGGCTTTTTGTACGCAGAGTTTTCCTTTCCACTCAGTGGAGCTCTGGTCATCGTGAAGGAGTTTTCTCTCATGGAGTGAGGTCCTCCTCTGCAAACCTCCAAGAGCCTCTTCCCGCACAGGTAGAAGACCTCACAAAGAGTGAGAAAGATGCACACGAAGCTGGTCACCACCATGAAGATGGTGAATAATTTCTTCTCTGTGGGTCTGCTCAAAGAAGAAAGATGGTATAGCATTGAGATTTTTGACATAAAAGAAATTATGTTTTCATGTGGAGCTCAGAGGCAAAGTTGGGACTTCAAGCTATTTAGCATTTTTAGAAATTTGAAGGTTCCCTTACCTGGCAATGTAGCAGTCTACCACATTTGGACATGGTTCTTCGTTGCATTTGACCACTGGAGGGAAGAAGGTGGCCTCGTAGATGTAAAACAGCAGGAAAACAAACACTGCATCCACTGTTATCTTGAACATCAGGCTGAGGAAATAGGTCCACCAGAGACCCCCCCGTTTCTTTCCTGTGTTATCATACAGAGGGGTGCATTCCTCTCCATGCTTCAGCCGGTTTTTGCGCTCTCTGTCTTTTCTGTAGGACACATGGAGTGTCACAAGAAGTGATGGGCAGGTGACAAAGATCAGCTGGAGAGCCCATAGTCGGGTGTAGGAGATGGGGAAGTAGTGATCGTAGCAGACGTTGTGACAACCAGGCTGGCGGGTGTTGCAGTCAAAATCCTTCTGCTCATCACCCCACACCTTCTCGCAGGCCACCAGGAAAACCAGAAGCCTAAAGATGAAAACAATTGCGAGCCAGACGCGACCAAATGCCGTGGAGTATTTGTTCACCCCACTGAGGAGGCCCTCGAGGAAGGCCCAGTTCATGTTGCTGTTTCAGGTTGGACCTCCTCAAAGAAAAATAAGCCCCAAAGACCCCACAGTGTTGTACACACTCAGTTGAGTGTCCAAACACTGAAAGCTTGGACACAAACTGAACTGAGCATGTCAGGGACAAAGGCTCTTTAATGTAGTACTCATTACTGCTGCCGTCTTGGCACAGGCTGAAGGATAGGCAGGAATATTAAACAAAGCAAAGCAAACATAGACTCATTCTTCAGCTACAGTCACTAGTGCAACTAGCAAATGCCTTGAGTACCAGGTAAGAGAGAAACAGAGAGAAGCAGAGAGATTGCCAGACAGTATATGGTAGCATTATTCAGGGTATTCCAAATACATTTTAAGATATTTAAAGAAAATGTTCAACATTTTGGGAAATACCATTATTTACTTTCTTATCAAACATTTGATGGGACCGATATTCATTGAATGATAAAGTAGAATAATATTATTTTCATTATGTTGTTTTTGCTTTAGCTTTCAAGGCTTCCACAGCTGCAGCACAGCCAATGAGTGAGGAGCAAATAGCACAACAGAAAATGAGTTAGGACATCTTTAATCAGTGTGAAAGACCAGTGATCAAATCTGTGGTGAAAGGCCTACACCCCTTCAGCATAGCATAAAGCCCATGATTTAGGTTGGATAGTTCATTACAGTAGTTTCTGTCTGTATCAGTGTCATGCTTGTGTGGTAACAGTTAAAATAACCAGTTTTTTTATTTACATGATTAGAAGAAGCTAGATTCTTAAATATGTTATACATTTTGTTACATAAAACAACTGACTTACTTTTGTTACTGTACTGAATGAAATAAAAACAGTAAAACATGTTTTAAACTGATTTCTTAATTCTCTACAAGACAAACTCCTTAAAGCAGCTGTTTAAGAGATGAGAAAAGATTCAGTAAGCTGTAAGCAGTCTGTAACTGGATTCAGACTTGATAAAATTCTACTCAACCCATGCCTACAGCTTGGGTCTATGTATTTTCCAGTGAGGCAAAGAGGATTAGCATTACCCTCAAGCTTCATGTTGCACCCTCAAAGTTATGAGTTTTCATGACAAAATTCTTTGTGCTGTCCGGCACTGAGGAAGGGGCCCATCATCTTGATAACAGGCGATTTCTGGTAAAAGAATATACAGTATACAATCCCTCTCAGGCAGTGCAGTATTCCTTTGGGTTTGAACCACAGACTGTATAATATGGTTAGACATTGTCTGTAGCTGTCTGCATGAAGATGGACAATCAGATATAGACATATTACTTAGAAATGGATATTCACACTATTCAGCAAACATGCTGAGGTGCCCTGTCTAGTCTCAGAGAGATAACCAAGGTAACCGAAATCAATTAGTTTTACTTTTAAGGGCTGGCCAACTTGGTTCTGGACTATGATAATATCCAACTTCATGTCAGTTCCCTTCAGAGCCCCCACAGCATAATAATAATAATAATAATAATGATAAGAAGAAGCTTTTCAATAAATGTTTGCAAAAGGGAAAGGAAGCTTACAACTGCACACTCGTGATAATGGGTGGTACAGCGTTAAAACCAACAGATTTACAGGCATATTTTCCTTTAGTGGGTCAAAGTAAAAGGATAAACCACTGTTAAAGCTGGGTAAATTATACATATGTAAGAGCATTGTTGGTTATCTTAGCCAATTTCCAAATAATTTCTCTAAAATAAAACCTTTTATTTCAATTGGGTAAATTTTGGTGGTGTATTTTATAGCGGGTAGAGTATAACCGGAAATTATAATCATCTTTCTCGCTGGCTTGACAATAGTGTTGGGTGAGGGTCATAAATTCAGACAGACTCTCCACATTTGCATACACTATTTCCCCACTGCATAGCTGAAAGACAATATGCCTGTGCACCGTTCACCCCCTGCTCGTTAGTTAACCATCAGCTTCGGACCGAAGAGTTACTTTCTTCACTGGGGTTGGGCGGCACCTACACTTTCTCTACAGTTTTCACTGTCTTCCCTCTCGGTCCAGCCGGCTGCAGTTATCTCTCCGGAGCAACGGGAGGTAAGAGTGATGCTCCGCGATGGGACATTCCGGTGTTAGCTATCAGCTAAATTTGCATGCTAGTGAGCTAACTCGTTAGCTTTAGCAACTGGCTGTGTCCCAGACCCTCAACCTAATATGTATGATGTTGGCTTCCATCCGCGTATAACCGTAAAGGTTTTGTGCATAGTAGGCCACCTGAAATACTGTTCATATAACCTCCAAGGTACAAGTTTTAGGTAAGTTGATAAGCGAGACTAGACAGATTGTAAGGTGAAGTTGTTCAGGCTCAATAACTGTTTCCCGTGTTCATAAAAATAAAAGCTTAATTTGTCCTAATTTTTGTCAGGTTATTGTAATCAGCAGGTCCTTTGCCCTCATTTTTCTAGGATTAATGTAATCAGCAGAGCTGTTTCTCTGAATGATTTATATAGTTTTACTAACTATGCTAAAAGTTTGAATTACCGCTGATACAATGAGTTGATAAACTAAGCAAATATGCCAGATGCTCTCTGGTTGGAAATTTTAAGACATTTACTGCCTTTCTTTGTTCGTCATCATTATAAATTGACTATCTTTGATTTCGGGGTATTGGCTATATCAGGCAATTTGAGGACAGCTTGAGCTTTTTGCAATTGTACGGCATGGTGAATTTATAACAATGCCAAAGCAGTTATAAGAATCGTTCTCTCCAATCGCCTGGTAATATAGGCTGATCTGATGCAAACAGTGGTTACCTGGTGTTGGTCTTTGGTTCTTCTTACCACGTTAACTCTGAGAGACGAGACAGTCCAAGTAACTTCAAAACAGTGCTGATTTATTCAATGATCACAGGTAAAATTAACATTACACGCTCAGGTATCTTGCACCTCCAAACTGCTCCCAGGCAGATGTAAGATGAAAGACCCTGACCCCACCAGGCCTATACATTATATCCCCTCGGTTGGGCTAGCCCCATACTACACAGAAACGTCAACCGAGACGTCTCTGTTACCAGCTCTGCAGCTGGCCATAGCAGTAGTCCAAACATGAAGCAAATCAATGTGTGTGTCTGTTGATTAAGTGGTGTGTAACTAAAAACATTCTCACGACCTCTAGTAACATGTCATGATATTAAACATAAGAACATATTATGGCTAAGGCTACAGTTATACACGTCATAATAATAATATTAAACACCCTGTCTGCTGACAGTCATCAACTCTTCTCTCTAGTTATCCTTGACCAGATGTACCCTGTAGAAACTCATAAGCATGACTAAGCATTTAACAGTCTGACTAGACATCCTATCTCCACTAAACATTTCTAATACATAAAGTATCTATCCAATTTCTATCTGAATAAAAATACCTAACACTGGCCAAGGTAGCAGCCATGCAAATGTACAGCGTATTAAAATTCAACACAAAGGATATACAAAAATAATAAAATAAAAATCAATGTACAAGATAAAACAATGGGCTTTCAAGAAAAACGGTTCCATGTCTCGTACAGATTTCTGGAGACCTCGGAACAAGTCAGGGTTTATTTTGTATGCTATATTAAGGTACTTCCGGTTTCTATTTAACTCATATTGGCTAACTTAACAAAACAAAATAGCAAGCAGTTCTCCAGGCTGGTGCTCGAGGTAACCAAACGGAGTTAACGGTGTTAGCTTAGCCACCACAGCCCGAGTCATCTGCTGCTTTAGGCTTGTCAACATGATAATAGAAGCAGCTTAACCGCAACACACTGTAGCAAGTGTCCCGTGTGACTGTGTATAGGTCCAGCCGAGCTGAACTCCGCTGAGCCATGCGACAGTGGTGTGTCCCCGCTGCGACCCCACGCACTGAACCACTCCCGGGGCGCCTGTCTGTGTCACCCCCTTCATTAGGTAAGATTCCCTTGGTGACGGGACACTGCTGTAACATTATTTACCTTTCAAAGTAAAGCCAACTCGCTTCTTTGGTCTCGCTCTAAATGCTTTACTTTTAACCCAGAATAACACTAGGTGATTTGTATTATTTTACCTCTGATAAACAGAATTCTGTGCAAAACATTTGGCAACTTAAATTTCTTGTGCTTATCAACAAAGGTACATTACATCACATATACTATGACTGTACATGGCTACTTTTACAGGTATTGGACTTGAACCATCTTAGAAATTGGTGTGTCTTTCTGGTAAATTTAGTGTACATGTCATTTAAAAAGATCAGCTTTTTAAAGGTAGTTTATTTGTGGAGTGTACCATAATTTATTTTGGTGAAAGTATGGATGTGAAAAATAATGAAAATATACCTATGCCAAAGTGTCCTATAGGTTTAATAGATTTTTTAAATATATTAAGTTATGTTGTCCCGGGGATCTCAGTTTTCAGTTAAACAAAGTCGTGTCAAATTGTTAGATTTTCTCAAACGAGTTTAATGCGGTATTCACTACATAGTTTATACAATTAAGAGAGAATGTTAAGGTTGTGCTGTGTGCAACCCTGCACAGGACAGCCAGGTAAAAGCATTGATGAATGAACATATGACTAGGCACAGGGATTTGATGTTAGGTTTGCATGCCAGAAGTCATCTTACTTTAATTCCACCTTAGACAGATGAAGCAAGGTTAGCCCCAAGTGCCCATGCCAAGTGTTTGATAGGGTGCCAAAAGTTGACCCAAGGGTTCTTCAGAGGAGAATGCAGTCTGTTCTTAAAAAAAAACAGTTTGGTGTTTACTGAAGTCATGTATTTGGTGAGAAGTCAACCCAGCCATGTTTAGTGCATTAACAGGCTATAGTCAGTTCATATTCACTAATGAATTTGGTCTTGGATTTCATTCAAAAAGTCTTAAATTGACTTTGATGAAATTTATACTCCTCCATTATGTATGCAGATGCCAGAATGGAGTGTTGTGAAGTGGAGCCACGCTACACAATTGAACAGATCGACCTCTTGCAGCGTCTGCGTCTATCCGGCATGACCAAACCTCAGATCATCCATGCGTTGGAGTCCCTGGAGAGGCTCAACCCAGACCACCGCCCGTCGCACTGTGACTCTCACCCAGCCCCATCCAACAACACGCCTACCACAGTTGCTCCAGCCCCATCCTCATCTTCGTCTTCCTCCTCCTCGCTCTCCCTGGCTTCTGCTACCACGCAGACCTCTGGCCTGGATGGTGCTGCACTGTCCCCCAGCAATAGCTATGAGGCCTCGCCTCCACCCCTCTACCCTTCTAGTGTGGCAGTTCAACGGGCATTCAGCTACGACATGATGGGAGAGGAGGAGTGGGACCTGGAGGAGAAGGTGGAGGAGTACATGAGGTGAGAATGGAAAGGGGAGGAAGGTGGTGCTTAGTTTTAACAGAGACATGGAGGAGAATTAGTGCTGGGTGAGAATGAGCTGAAAAGCAAGACTAAAAGAACAGGAGAGATAAAGATGGGCTGTGCAGGCTTGTACTCCAGATTTGTAGTGGAGTTAATTCAGGTCAGGTGCATAGGGATGTGCTCAAAAAGGAGAAGCATCAGTGAATGTGGGTAGTCAGAGCAAAGGCTGGTATTTTAACCAAAGTGCAATGGTTCTGATGTGTGTTGCTTTTACAGGAGAGACAGCAACCTGGTGAAAGAAGAGATCAAAACCTTCCTCAACAATCGCAGGATTTCTCAGGCAATCGTTGGCCAAGTTACAGGTTCTGTGCTATTTTTACAAGCTGTTTTGTTGCAACTTATTAAAAAGCCATAATATAATAATAATAATAGTAATTGGACTGAGGAACAGATTAAAACTTGTCTTTAAGATGAAATGCCTTGCCAGCTAAACATGCGATGATTCCAGTTTCTCAACTGTGAGAGTTTCCTGTTTTTCTCAGTTCTTCTATAATTTCAAATAGAATATCTCTGCCAGTAGACAAAACAAGCAACAGTAGGGGCAGAGACACACCAAGCCAACAGTCAGCCGTCGGCCGCCTTGTGGCCATCAGTGAGCATCTGTTGGGGGCTCGTCTTCCCAGTGTGTCCCGCACCGTTGACACTAGTTGGACCCTGTCGGCAGCTTTTCGGCCAATTCAGCATGTTGAATTGGCATCAGCCCATTGAGCCTCATTGGTGAGAGAGACCACTCTGGTTGGCTGTTTAGCTTAGTTAATCAATGCACGAGAAGAGAACGGGTCAGGAAAGCCCCTTCAGCCTGTTGCTGTAGTATCCTTGATTTCACCCTTGTTGTGTCGTTTGTCCTTATTTTTGCCTCCACAACCGCCTTTCTTCCTCCACAACCAAAGGACCAAGGGCAGAGAACGGCAGTGTCACTTGCAACTTCTTATCAGGCAATTCTCATTGCCTGATATAAACAGCAGCTGTGTTGAATGAGAGGTGCTTTGTTTATAGTTTATACTTCCACGTTCTAGCTGTTCTTCTTTCCCTTTCTAAATGGCAAGTACAGATACTGCCACCTGCTGGTAGGGGCAGTTATTTCTGTCACGCAGGCACAGAAAGACAAGCTGGTTGGCTGTTGGCTGTAGTCTGTGTGGTGTGTTCAGGTGTCACTCTTTCAACCTGACTGGCCCAGACAAAGGCGACATGAGGCGACACAGCAGTCGGCTTTTGTCGCTGCTAGTTCTTTCACATCAGCTTGGTATGTCTCTGTCCTAAGATGTTTCATATTGTTTTCCAGACATTTCTAAATTAAAAGGTTATTCAACCAAAAAAAAAAAGACAGAAAAAATTACAGTGATATAATAATAGTTACAGCCTGAGATTTAACACAAAATGCTAATATTGTATTATGTTGCATTTCAACATAATAAAGTTCACATGTTCACATCAGTAAGCTTTTTCTCATCTTCCCTGGTATTGCACCAAATCACATGTCTTTAATGAAAATACTGATAATGAGAGTGCTCCATTAGCTTAACAGGAGTATTTCAGGGCTGGCTCATAGCCAGTGCATCATGAACTAAATTATTGTCTTTGTGTTACAATAACACATCTTGCCTCGTGCATACAGGTATCAGCCAGAGCTACATCTCCCAGTGGTTGCTGCAGCAAGGCCTGGAGATGAGTGACTCCAAACGCAGAGCTTTTTACCGTTGGTACCTGCTGGAGAAGAATAACCCAGGTGAGACACAGGGTGAGGCTTGTAGACTTAGACTGAGTATAGGGGAGCTTCTCATAGAGTACAAGATTTGACTTTTAAAGACCAGAGGACATAAGGTACAGGAAGACTGATCATGAACCACTGTAGATCAGAGCCTGAAGGTTGAATGACAGGTTCATAATAAGAGATTAGAGATAAGATCATGGAGGAAGGCAGGCTTGTGTTATTAAAAAGGGAATGTTTATGTTTCGTGAATGTGATGTGCTGCCTGCTGACCTTCCCCTTCCATCTGTCTTCCGCTTTACGACCACCCTCTTGCATGGTAAACCCTTTAAATCCTCACAGTAACTCCATTCTGGTCCTTGAGGGCTATGAGGTCAGGAAAGGACAGGAGACAAATCTATAATTTCTCAAGATAGACAAATGATAAAGGTATAGCTGTCACAGGAGATGCTAATCAATAATGTTAAGGCTTCTGGCTTGGAAATGAAATTTTAGTGGGTGAATGCAGTTTGTCTGTCCAGGGTAGTGTAACACCTTCCCTTGCTGTTGACTTCTCCATGTCCTAGAATACAGGGAAACGGTGACGTAAAAATGTGATCTGGGTTTAATCAGCTGTAGCATACCAAGTGAAGAGCCACTAAAGATGCTGGCAGCTTTTACTGGTTTGTTTTCAGACAGCATGCATTCACAGTAAATGATGAGGAAAAGTAACTTTTTTACATTATCAGGTCCACAAAACAAACAAAACTGCTGATGGACCATCTGCTGTCCCTGCTGTCTCCCTTTATATTATACCTTTATGTTTTTGTCCACCCACCCAAGCTTTACCTTAGCTCCTTTGTAGTTCTCAGCCCTGATGCTGGAGGTACTCTGGTGCTGGTTTTCATTCCTACATGGCTAACAAACAGGCTATTAACAGTGGTACTAACAACTATTTTTCTCAGTGGCCAAAGTGCTTTGCTTCTGATATAGGCTCCTATTGACCTGCCCATTATGAATCTCGACAGAATCAGTCAATCTGACTTCAAATTGGCAGGCACACTGGAATACATGATAAAACAAAGGTTTCTTTGAATTCATGACTGAAAATGACCAGGCAGGTCTACAGGAGTATATCAGTTAACCCCGTTAACTCTCAATCTCTAATGACATTAGCCAAACCTGGTATCTATAACTAATCCGTGGCTGTGGCCTGACCATTGGTTTTGTCCCGACTGAAGGGCTGAGGTGGAGTGAAAGCCAGCACAGCGTGAGTCCCATGCCCAGGGCCAGGGGAGGGGAGAGAGACGGGACGGTAGCAGGGGCAAGTGGCAGCCTCCCCAACATCCTCCCCAACCCCAACACCAACCTCAACCCCAACCCAGTGTGGAGCAGGCAGAGAGAGCTGCTGATGCACTTGCTGCCATGGTACACTGCTGCCGCTGCAGCCACCCAGGCCCAGCCAGGTAACCACGCCTCCCTGTGCTGGCCTCAGCAGCTCGCCACAGGAGGCGCTCGCCACAGGAGGTGCTCGCCACACGAGGCGGCCTTCATGGCATTAAACCCATAGCCAGCCTGTCAACTTGGGATACATGTCAACAGTCTCACATGGCAGACAAAAACTAGAGGATTGCACATGTAAAACTAAAAATGAAGCGCCTCAATGCTCTTGACTTTGCTGTAGTATCAACAGCCTGTTGCACCGGTTGTGTGGAAGTTTACATGGAGATTGTCTGAAAGGTGCCCTATAGCTTAGTGAAAACAGCTTGCATCAATTTCAAATTGGGATGTAAGAAACGGCTTATTCTGGGCAGGTGTAAGCCATTTCTTATTAACTGTTTCCATGGCGATACTAGAAGAGCCAGAGGAAATGTATATTTGCTTACACAAGGAGCGCAAGCCCTGTGACTGACTACAACCGTTAACACACCTGATGAAGCAGACATCGGCACTTGTGTTGTACAGTTACAGTTGTGGAACCGATGGCAGTACACAAGGCAAGAAGTAAGAGGTTTTGCTGCATTCGCTTGAGATGCCGCTGGCACCACTTGGTTGCTTTGTTTTAGCAGAACTTTACACACTTATTACTGTGGTAACAGACACCCTCTGCCAGATGTCAGCTAGTTGACACGTGACAGCATAAACATTCTATTTTAGGTCAGTGTCTTCTCTTTCATATTACCTGGTTAATGCTTAAAAACTGATAATGTAATCAGAAATTGTGAATTAGAAGGAAGCGTGAAACTGGTAACAGTGTAGCAGTTATTGTTGACTTGACATAACATTAAATGTCTGTTCAGCCGGTGCAACAGTCAGCTGGAGTCTAAACACTTTCACTGTCATCTTAGTTTACAGAAGCTTACAGTACTTACATTTTTAAATGTGCTTTCTTCTTCAGGTGCTACTTTATCGATGCGGTCACTGGTGAAGGAGGAACCCGACTGGAGGACGGGGATCATGGCAGGCGACAGAGCAGGGATAATGGGTGGGCCTCTGAGGCTGCGCAGAGGAAGCAGGTTCACTTGGAGGAAGGAGTGTCAGTCGATCATGGAGAGGTGTGTGAGTCTGATCAGATGTATTTTACAAAAGGAGACAAGTGCTGTGTTCATGTCATGGGACAATGGTAGGAAATGGAAATTCTACTTGGGGACTCCAGTTGTCATTTATTATTCGATTCGTTTTTGTCTGGTTTTCATTGCAGTGTGCTTGTGATCAAATTTACCAGGGCAAGACAGGATCTTTAGTTTACAGTTCAATGTTTGGTTTGCTGTGAAAGGCAGCCTTGAATGTGCTTGAAAGTTCAAGTGTCAACTCCTCAGGATTGTTAGTCCCATATGCTAGAAATGCAGCATTGCTTGAGGTAAGAGTGAATATTAAAGCCTTGCTGTTGTGAGTTCTTCCTTTCAGTGCAGAGCAGAGCCATTCGGTTTATTGTGCCGTTTTTTAGATGCATTATGTCCCTGCTTTTTGTAGCCTATTTGTCTGAGACATTCACTCAGAAGGATACTGAGAAAGAGCAGTAGACATTCCTCTACAGTCCTACCCGCTGTGTGCAATTGATTTCTCAATTACATCGTTGCTGTAAGTATAGGGTGCAGTCTGGCCACTAATGGTAATAAGACCACACAGGCACTCAGACAACACTCACCAGCACTGCCCCCAGGATTACGCAATTCTACTGCAGTGCTGATCCTTCTGAGCTAGTTAAGACCCAAGGACAATATAATAGAGGTGAAGATGGTGTATGTGTGTGTGTGTGTGTGTGAGAGAGAGTGAGAGGGAGAGAGAGCGAGAGACAGAGTGGACAGGATAGGGCAACTCCAAGGGTGAGAGGATGAGAGGGCTAGAATTGATCCCTGTGTGTTTTGTAATGTGAGCTAATGATCCTTTTTCAGCTTTGGAAGAATATAAAAAAGTAAGACATGAGTAAGGAAAATTTATAGAGGAAAAAGAAAAACATCTTTACATGGACACTGCACATTACATTTCTGATTTTACCAGAGCTTGTACAAATATTGTCCTTTGTCTCCTCCAGTGCAATAGAAAGACTAAAAGTTGATGAGGTGAATATTAGGGTGTAACTACTGGTGCTGTCTTCTAATAAATGTGGAGCCTAGGATGCAGTTTGATTTACAGTGGCTGTCTCCAATACTGTGGATGTTTATCTCTTACAGTTACTTCATGGAGAACCAGTATCCAGATGAAGCAAAACGAGAGGAGATTGCCAACGCCTGCAACTCCGTCATTCAGAAACCAGGTACTAATGGTGGTTTTAACTGTATTAAAGTCTGACAAGACAGTTTAAGCTGGAAAAATGGTGTTTTACCTGTAGTAACTCATTTCCCAACTCATTATTTGTGCCTTTTCTTTTGAAAGTT
The DNA here is from genome assembly GCF_001952655.1 of Monopterus albus. NCBI lineage: Eukaryota > Metazoa > Chordata > Actinopteri > Synbranchiformes > Synbranchidae > Monopterus > Monopterus albus. The sequence continues at coordinate 317,730 of NW_018128220.1, forward strand.
GGTGTCTGCAAATCACTGAAAATAGTAATAATACATTCTTTATTATTAGAAAATATGTTGAAAATGTTTTTATCAACTTGATGACATATGATTTCTGTTGCGTTGCTGACGTATTTTTTTGTATGTTCCCCAGGGTGTAAACTGTCGGAGTTTGAGCGTGTGACTGCGCTGAAGGTTTATAACTGGTTTGCCAACCGTCGTAAGGAGATGAAGAGGAGAGCCAATATTGGTGAGGGCCTGGTAATTTACCTGATATAACATGGATGTCTAGGAAGAAGCTTATCTGCGGACACATGACAATGTATTTTCAAAAGTATTCTGTGTGGCCACATTATTAGGTACATTCACTACAACAGATGCACCTTAAATTCTACTTTTAAAAAGTTTATCCATTTTTGTTGATGTCAGAAATGTCTACATTCAAATATATGTTTATTACTGGATCCATGATTAAAAGGTGGTTTTCTGCACTACATTATATTGAGAGTCGCTACTGATATTTTTTGTTCTCCCTGTTGGACACTAGGGGTGCAGAGTTTAAGAAACGCCTCCCAGTAGAGTATCGTAGCAGTGAGTCCTAAAACCCAGTCAGCATTTTTGCACTTCTCCCTTAAGTCAGTGGGTTTTTTTGAATGGATTTTTGCTTAGATGCTTGAAATATGTTCTGTGGTTAACACAAGGTCAATAAATGTTCATGTTTTGTGCTACAATATAAAATGCACCAGTAAATACCCCCCTCTTGATTTTTAATGCCTTTAAATGTCTTTAAAAAGGTGGTCATTAGCAAGTGGTCAAATGAGACTACAGAGGTTGTCTGGGGTATTACACATCATCACAGAGACTCATCTACTCTAGTCTGCCTTTACAGCCTTGTTATTGTTAAACTCGTGCACTTGCAAACTCCTCTGAGAGCCGTGATCACTAGCTAGAGCTGGCCACGCTAAGAGGAAAGGGTTTTGTAGAAGTAGTTTGTGGGGTGACAGTGGTGCGGTGAGTAGAGCACTCGTCTCCCAGCCGGAAGTTGAAGGTTTGAATCTTGGTGCCTGCACTACACATGTCGAAGTGTCCTTGGGCTGAACCCCCAAGTTGTCCATGATGGTGGCGTGTAAACACGCAGTGGCCCGGGGCCCTCAGCTCCAAACAAAATTTTGTTGTACGTGTTACAGTGACAATAAAATAAAGCTTCTTCTTTGTCACAGAGCTTATTTTTCACAAGAATCCAAAAGCCTATGGAAAAATCCCATTGGCTTTTTGTCTAGGGAACCAGGGTGATGCTAACTTCCGGGTCGGCCTACAAAAAACCCGTGATCCCCGCAGTACTCTATGTAATGCACCTTGAGCACAGCACGATCACTAACTGTGACTTCAGTGCTAAAGCAAATAACTGAATTAACTCCTCTGTGACAGTGGCAACAAAACTTAATAGGCTTTATAAAAGCAGACTTTGTGGTAGAACAGCTGCATTGGAAAGCATTTGATTGTACAGGTGTACCCAATAAAGTGACCACAGAGTGTGTGTGCTTCTGTGTTTTCAATCTCTACTTTTCTGTGTAACACAACTAGAAGCTGCCATTTTGGAAAGCCATGGAATTGAGGTGCCAAGCCCAAACTGCCACTCAAACGGTGAGGAGGGAGAGATGCAGGAGTTTGCCAATCAGATGAACCACCGATTCTCAGAACAAGTAAGTCAATGTAGAGCCGCTTAACCCACTACTGAGGAAGAAACACAAACAGCTAGTAGTAAGAGCTGAAGGCCTTGATTGTAAGAGTCACCGTCAAGCACTGATCACCTGATGCTGATTCTGCTGAATAAAAGAAAGAAAACTTTGATGTAATTTTTGTCGTACAATATGCCATTGTGTGAAACAAAAACAATCAGATGATCTGCCATGTCAACATTTTCGGTGACATTCCAACAAACTGCGTTGTCAGATGTGATTGCTGGCAAAACATGACAAAAATGGCCTTGAAATGGTTCGTTGACAGGATTTTTCTTTAAAACATATTACTTTTGTGAAAAAAAATTGCAGTGTATAACTGTGTTCCACTTCGGTATGTCATAAGCTCCGCTAGTGAGACTGCAGACACAAAAGTGACCCTGACAGTAGTGCACATAAACAGAAAGCGGCTATAATAAATGTTATGCATGTCTTTGATCATCTGTAAATTGGAATGTGTGCCATGAGAAAGGTCAGTCAGTAGTCATAACACAAAGAATTGCATTTCTGTTGGAAGCCTCTTGAGAGTATGCTTAAAAGTGTCTGCCCAGTGTGTAACTGGCAACTCCACACAATGTGTTTTAGCCAAGTCAGATGTTGGTGGTCATAAGAGCCAGAGTTTCTGCATTGAGAACACATTGAGAAATTGCCAAAATTCAGACGGGCAGCAGTAGAAACCTGGGCCAGCTGTTAACTGGTCACAGCAGGCAGAGACATACAGTAACGATGTAAAGCTTCAGTAGCCGCTTCACTAACAAGCTGATGAAACTGAAAGTTATGGTCAGGACCTTAAGACCCTCTGAGACCTTTAAACATTCTAAGCTGCTGTCTTGGCATGAAACAGCCCACTTAATACCAGCGGGACATACATAAAGGATAATAAAATCTATATATCAAATCAAATCAAATTTTATTTGTATAGC
>NW_018128220.1:323241-336350 GCF_001952655.1 Monopterus albus
CCCACTATGATTATTTTATCTGTACTAAGCACTAAATCAGACAGAAAGTCTGAGAATTCACTTAAAAACTCTGAATAAGGAGCAGATGGACGGTATACAATAACAAACAGAAAAGGCTTTTGAGTTTTCCTGTTTGGGTGTGAGAGACTCAGGGTGAGACTTTCAAATGAGTTATAACTATGTTTAGGTCTAGGGTTGATTAATAGGCTTGAGTCAAAGATCGCTGCCACACCACCACCTTGGCCTGTGTTTCCTGTGTATATAGTGCTCATGTATGTAATGTGCACTTCTTTCCACAGGAAGACACATGTTCCCAGAGGATTGTTGACCAACAAGACCCCTCCTCATTGGCTACCACGGAGGTGGCAGCCCTGCCAAGCCCCATCCCTCAGGTCCTGGAACAGAAGGAGGAGGGTTCCAAAAGGGAGACTGTGGATGAAGAGTAACCACAGCCGTTGGTGTTTGGATCATCATATTTGAGTTTTAATCAGATGCAATAGAAAAACATTAAGTATCTCTTCCTGCACCTGTGTAGGTTCTTTGGGTGCTACCATCAAAGGCAGAAGAGTACTGAAGCTCGCTGAGGTGCCTCTGATGGTAAGGAGGTCACTGTATTTATCAACAGTAATCCTGCTCATATTAATGGCAATATACAGTATAAATATGTCTATGTATATCTATCAGTATATAGTGCATTCCAAGATGGTATTTAAAAGGCCTAACTTCTTTAGAGGGAGAATTATGTAAGGATACCTCACCCATTTTTAAACTAAGCCTTTTATGTTTTCTTTGTTGCCTGCTTTTTTTAAAAGCTTTTTCAGAGTGGTGGTTTGATGGACTGTGGTGTCAAGAATGTGCTGAGCCTGCAGGTCAGGTTGTGTTTGGGTGCAGGGACAAAGTATGGTATCAAGGATCTAGTTTATGGTGACATAGGTGTCCTCTGTTCGCTTGAATGTTTTTGACCCCATCTGGTTCATGAGACTCTAACCTCAGTCGACTAATTAAGTCAGTCGATCAATTAATAAGTTCTTGTTGTTGTTACATCTGTAAAGCCTGAGGGACAACTGGAATCTCAGGTAATCCCAAACATGATGGAGAAAAAGAGTGAAGACTTGCACCAGGTTTCAGTTGTCTATTTTTTCATCAGTACTGTGTTTAACCAAATCAGTTATTTATACCTTTTTATATTAGCAAAATAAGCCTATGACAATGTATCATAGTATCTCTTTCTCATCTGTCCACTGTGTTGAACTGAATGCTGCTGTTTGGTCATTTTTGTAGTCTAACGTCATTTCAAAGTGTGTCTCAAACCTCAACTCAGCCAGTGAAGCCAGACTAGGTCCACAAGTCTGCTAACATAAGTCTTTTTTTTTTTTTTTTTTACGTTAAAATTAATGTGATTGAAAATCATAAAGTGTTGTCCTACATGCCACAAGCACCTTCTCGCCTGTGGAATAAGCTAAAGCTTAAGCTCATGTAAGTTTGTATGACTGCAAAGCTGCAGCTCAAAGTGGATCTCATTAGTGAAGGAGGGGAGCATGACAGACTCCTTTTGTGTTTGAGACATGTACATAACCCAGAAAATACACATCTGTGGGTGCTTTCCCTCAAGTTGCATTAGCAGTACTGTATGTAGAAACTGTTATTTGTTCAACTTGAAATATGAATAGTTGACTCTAACTGCATTATGTAGTCCCTTATATTCCTTATATTGGCCCAAGGCCGTGGGAGTTACTCCCTAAATGTTGACAAAATGGACAAAAGCGCTTGTTGTCAAATGGCTCCCAACAGGGTTCCACCATGTTACCTCCTAATGCCAAAGCTATGCCAAGATAGAGATGAGCTACTGTAATAGCAGTTTTTGATTTGTTCACTTATATTGTTTGTTTATACTCTAAACTAAGCTACAGTAAACTGTGCGTACAGGAACGGGATATGACGCAGTCACCACACTATAGATAGACAGTATGTAATAGATGTTTCTTAGTTGATGTTACAACACTAGCCAACCCTAGCTTACCTCAGAGCAACTGTGTGCAATGAAACTGTCATAAAACATTGACAGCAGCCATTATTGTTTGATTTGGACAGTGTTATGTAGCATTTATGACTATGGGGTTTGCCCTGTATTCCTAATGTATACTCGCCTCAGACACTTCTCTTGTCTGGCTTTGGACAGGAACCCCAGAGCTGCACGCCGTTTCTGATTCTTATGCTCCTCTCTGTCTGCTTTTATCTGACAATGAGAAAACAATAACAGTAATAAAACTGTCAAGTAAGTGTGATGTAGTGGATTTATTTTGAGCGAGCTGTCAGCTGATGTCCAGATGATGACAGTTCAAGAAAATATATATATATATATCACTCACATTTGCATTAAGGTAGTCTTAACCCTGTTGCAGGTTCCGGTAATAAATTATCAGGAATGTGTTAATTATCACTGTTTAATTCTTTGTTTTAACAGATTAGTTTAAATGATTTCACAGTATGAATTGTAGAGTTTTCTAATGCATTCAGCGCCAGTCTCAGGAAAGATGAACTCATTAACACTTTTAGCAAGTGTCCACATTACCATTCCCAAAGGACAGTGTTTCCACCACAGAAATCTGCAAAGTAGTAGTAGCTTACTTCTCAACACAAGATGGCAATGTTGTCACTCACTTAGGAGTTACAGAAATGTCAGGAATGAGTCAAGTATGTGCACACTACTGCTGGGATAATGAGGCCATGTTTTCAAAATCATCACCACCCACATTTTGATAACTTTATTTTACTGTGGGGTTAAATTTCTGAGTAGTCTCGCTCTGCCAAGTTTCAAGGGGCAGACTATCAACTAAAACCATCCACCCACCCCAACTGGTCAAGGCAGACAGCCGCCCACCGTGAGCTGCGGTCTGCTTGGAGGTTTCTTTCAGTAAAGGGAGTTTTTCCTCCTCACTGTCGCCAAGTGCTTACTCAAGGGGGATTTGGTGGGGTTTTCTCTATAATAATAATAGTAGTAAGGTCTAGACTTGACTTTGTAGCGTCCTGAGATAACATTTGTTGTTATTTGTCACTATACAAATAAATTGAATTCTAGTGTACAAGTTTACACCATGTAGAATTATTTTTTCCAGCCACAGCTGTCGCCTGTGCAGAGAAATAAAAATGTAAACAATTATTAAAATGCTGTTAGTGAAACCTCAGATATTTCTTCAGCACATTTTGTATGTAAAATCTTAATTCATAAATGTTATATGTAATAAATTAGTAGTGAAAACTACAAATGTGAAGCTGAAGCATGTTTCTGCAGACTATTTGTTATCGGTGGAAGGTGGACAGGGTCCGATGCCGAGGTCAGCGTTTCTGATTCCTGAGTCAAAGGTTGTTCAGGATTCTTCTCTTCGGCACCAAGGGCAGCATACGTTGCTTTGCTTTATAACTCCTTGTCTGTTTTGCTGATAGAAAGTGACCAAACTCCTTTCAAAAATCCAGCAGGTTAATTGTGCTTTAATGAGAACAAACATAACATTAAAAATACTGTGCTAACTTCCATCTCCTCAATACAAACCTCCTCTCAAGCTGCCTCAACCTTTCTCCATCATAGCTGTTCCATATTTTTAATTGTTTGAACATAGTTTTGTTCGTTCAAATAATTTTATGCTACTAACATTACTTTTAAAAATCCATTTTATTTATTTATTTATTTATTTATTTATTTTAAAAAGATCTACATTATCATTCTTGTTTTTCCATGAAATTACATGACACTGTTTACAACCGTTTGCATATTTGTTAGCATTGCAATTCTGAAGTGTTATGGAAATATTAAAGGTGCTAAATGCTTTCATAAAAAATGAGTCACCCTGCAGCCTTAAAGAATTAGTGCATGTTCAAAACTAACGCTATGAGAGCTAACAAACTAGAAACACATCCACTAAGATTAATCTTTCATTAGAAAAACTCATATTCATCTTCAGCATTTTAATTTGTTAGATTATGGCCAAATGTTCCATGGTGTACTCACATTTCCTGCAGTGTACTTCAATTGATGTGTGTGCATCATAACCAGAATATACATTCACTTTGCTATAACAGATTACGGTATGTGACATGTCACAGTAGTCACAAATAAAGGAGCTTCACCAATATATGTATTATGAATTTAACTGTAACATCTGGCATATACAAATTGGTATAAGGTTATGAAAGACTATCCAAAATTATCAGTAGCCTACTACCAACCAGCGAAGGTATGGGCAAACTAATTTTAGAGTAATACAGAGTTAAATGTGAAAAAAAAAGAAGAGATGCCATGTTCAGTTATTTTTCAGAAAGGTAAAGGCTGATGAATTCGGTACTTGTAAAGCCACACGTAATTGAATAGCCTATAACGTATCTGATGCTCTTGTCACACTGTCCAAATAATGTTTGTTTCATAGACATTTAACCAACAAGTGAACCTGAGGAAGGGAAAGTGTGGAGAAAAATGTCTGTGCAGGGACCTCTATGGAGACAGGTGTGTCACCACCAGCCATCTACTGCACAACACAGTCTCCAAGTAATTGAAGAATTGATATGTTTTGTGGCTTTATGACTCCAAGTAATTGGAGAATTGATATGTTTTGTGGCTTTATGAATTACAAAATATGATTAGATTGATTTTTTTTATTCATGATTTGTTGATAGACAAATGGGTGGCTTGACATACAAATTAGTTATTGTGCAATGCAGGACCAGACAGTTACACCATAAAAACTTGTTAATGTTCTTAATCTATGTTAAAATGTTTTCATAAAGATTCATATCTCTACATTTTACCTTTTGTACCTAGTTGTAGTAGCATCAGGCAGTGAAATAGTGGGCTAAGCAATAAACATTCAAGAAAAAAAAAGTGTGCTGTGAGTTATGAGGGTCCTGTGCCCCAGTTGAACTTTATGTCTAGCAACACCCCTGGAGTGTGGTTTGATTAAATGTTAAAACAGCTTCTTGCTCCTGCATCAGCCACCAGGTTGTTTGCCTTGTGCTCTGATAAATTTAGGTTTGGGCACATGTTAGGAGCCGACTCCTCATGAGCCTGTGTCGTATAACCAGTCCCAGTGCCAGTTAACCACCACATGAAATGAAACACTTGTCCCCATCTCCTGTAGCCTGTCAACAGAGAAAGTCATTACAGAGATGTTCCTGCAAAATAAAACCCAAGCAATATTTATGTAAGACCAGAGCAGCTTGTGAAAGGTTGCATTTACAGTTATTCATACAATTGTAGCCAGAAGGGGGACCAATGACATTGTTTTCACAGACAGAGTAGTGGTTGAGTTGGCTGCTATAGGTCTTATAGTTACTAAGACCCAGGCAGTGTTAGCAGAGGAAAATTACAATATGAAGAATTCCAAGTGGATACAATTGTTTATGTTAGCTGTGATGACCTAGTGCAGATGAGATTAACAGGAGTCATTGTAGTATGACAGCCTAATAGCTGATCTAAGTGTTTTCATTTTCAGAAAGGAACCACCCGTGCTTCTGCTGATCGCAGCTATCTTTACTTTTTCACACAATATACTTTATGTAGCATGAATGCTCCAGAGAAAAGATTTCTTCAAATGTGTCCAGACAAGCATTGCATTCCCTCATATTTATGATTTCCAGCGTGTTAATTGATTTTCAGTTGAGCTGTGAGACATGAGTTAAAGGACTAGGCAGAATGCAAAGATGGTAAATATTACTTTGTCTTTGGAAAATGGCATTTAGAAAAACATTGCTGTTTTATTTCCCAGGGACACATAGACTGATGTAATGTAATGGCAACATGTTAAAATTTGCCCCAAGTCCATTATTTAAATGAGTTTATCACTGTGTGTGTGTGTGTGTGTGTGTGTGCGTGTGCATATATGCAGAGGTGCGGGTGTGTTTATATGTGTTTATATGTATACATGTTTACAGGTTTAATCGTGCCTTTACAGCTTGTTTTCCACTGGAATGCAAAATTCATGAGTGAACCATTTGTTCTCTACCTGTTACTCTTTTCTTTAAACACATGAGGGAGACATTGTCTACTGTTGATTTTCCAACAGTGGCCTTACAAGGAGGTGTTACTATTGTGTTTAGTTGCAATAATTATGTTGAACATGTGCACATACTTCTAAATGCAACATTTTTTATAAATGATTCCTGAAGGAAATATGAACCTGTACCATCTGCTGTCTATTGTTATTTGTATATTTGAAGGTATGAAGGTATGATAGCTTATTTATTATGCTTTATTGTGTATTATTGTATAGCATTGTTTTGTGGTGTTGCAGCTGACTGATTCCAAACTATATTTGACATTTTACTGTAATACTACAGATGAAAATTAACCTCCTTGGCCAACCCTGCATATTTACATAAGTGCGATTAATATGCATTGTTCCCATTAAATAAATGAATAAACTAAACTACAAATGACTTTTACAGGAACTTGAAAGGTAGAGTGGAAAAGGATTTTTCAGACGAGTCCGCACATTTGTTTTCGCCTACTCAAACTGATTTACAGGATAAGACAATATGATGAATGTCAGCAAGCGCTAGAAATCATACTGATGTATTTGCAAGTCAAATTAGCACAGCCCTGTTTTTCTTGCTGTCTTGCACTCTGTGAGCAGTTGTGTTGCAGTAAAACACAACCATCTGGTACATTTAACGACATGAAGGAAACTCAGTATCCTGCAGACCAGCTGTATTTGAATGTGCCTGTTTGCTTGATTTCTGCAGCACAAAAACTTTGATCTCATCTAGTTTGGTTTTCGTTTAGTTTTGTTTAGTCTTATCATAGTTGTGCAAGAAAGAAGGCTGGTTTGCAACTACAGGGAGACAAGTACTGTAAGTATATGTATAGTTTAATCTCTATCAGAGAGTTGGACATTGTACTTCTTTATGCAATTTTGATCATTGCTCTTGATTTATTATTCCAGAAATTAGAGCAACACCATGGGCGCCCAGTGCAAAAATATACTGTGCAATGAATGCTTGTGCAAAATATGAGTGCAAACAAATGAGCTTAAAGGATTTTTCCTTTCACTTTATCTGCTCCAGCACCAACAATGTGGCTTGCAGAGGTTTTAAATGTAGTGCAAGGTGTTTGAGGGAATGCATCAGCTCATAAGTCTAAGTCTGCCCAAAATGGTTAGGCATAGGGACATATCGTTTACTTGCCTTGCTGATTATTTGAATGACTTGCTTACTTTGAAGAGAAAGAGAAAGACAGGTGAGAGACAGGAGCTTGTAGTTGCTGAGTGCAAAGAGCGCTCCCCCAGTTTCCTGACCTTGATATTTGCTTTGCTCATCTGTGTGTTTTGGTGCCAAGTACAGCATGCATGATGCACAGGTGGGAGGAGAGGAACAAACAGGAGGAAGGTTTGTTTAAATAAAGCAGTGCAAAGCTAGTAGGTGGTGTTGCTGCGCTGCACAGGAAGAACAGATGGTGCTTAAAATGTCAGTTAAATACTTTAAAACAAACTCTCCAACCAAGCCATAGCCTAGATGCATTGAAATCAGAACAAAAAAGTAATGTGGCTAAATTAAAATCACCACTATTCTAACCAATCAGTCTGTATTGATCTATAAGTGAATGATTGATTCTTGCAGTATCTGTTGTTCACAGTTGCTTTGTAGTATGTGCATCAGCCATCTGTAGGGAGCAGCTCAGGTATGTTGGTAAATCTGGCCTCTGATTAGAGGAATGCTGCACCAAAGCACAGCACCATTATGCATGACCACCCACTGTTTTACCTCTTTTAAATCGCCTGTAAATGTCTCCAGACTCCACACACTTCTACACACTTTGGTAAGAACTCAGTATGCTGTCTGATATGCGGAGACGTCAGAGTAGAAAAGCTCATTAATACATTACATCATGCCCTCCTTTCCAACTTTCTTTACAATTTCTTCAGTGGTCCATATTTTGTTATTAAAATGCCTTCAAATGTAAACACTGCTGTATCACATTTCAAGATGTGATGCCAGAAAGTAGAATGAAGGCAGAAATGCCTATGAATAACACAACACAATCATATAAGTAACTTCACCAAACTATTTTGCCATTATGCTATTTATTTTATCACATTGATTAACTGTTTATTACTCAATAATAATGTGCTGTGTGCTGTCACTGCTCTGCAACATCCAGATAGTATGCTTTTTTTTGGAATCATAATGACAGTTGTATTGTTGGAAATCTTAAAGGAATACGTTCTGTGAACTATGAAAACGTTCCTTCAGCGTGAACACCTATTGACATAATGCATTCCCTACTGGACCTCAGACATCACAACTAAATGCCTAACCTTCAAAATGGCCAAAATGGATGGTACTGAATTGAAATTTGTCCCCACAACTGTGGAAAAACATGTACACACAGACACAAAAACCACAAAATTGCATTCAAATCCATACATGTCCATATACACAGACTTGAAATGAAACCCTTCTGGGCACACAGACATGCGCAACAAATTACACACACACACACACCATGGCGGGGCTATGCACAAGAACTCCACACACAAGCACACAGCGGTGTCTTTTGGCAGCACCGGGATTTGAGACCAGTGTGTCTCTTCTATCATTCATTTCCTCAGAAGTATTTTTCATCCTCTTTTTCCCCCCTCGGAAAACAAAATTCATGACCCGTCACCTTTTTTGCTGACTGCACAGGCCGTCCGCTGCCTTGGTAAACGATTTCCTAGCTATTTTAGCTGCCTCACAAAACACTTGATGACACAAGTGGCATGAAAAGTATGCAGTTCAATTTGTCAGTGGTTATTACTTTCTAATACGGACAGTTACAGTTATGTTTTGATTACAGGCATTTTGTGTTGAGTTGGCTGTCACTTGGGCTGGTTTTAAAAGCAGAGAAGTGTTTATTTCTTCCCTCTGGCGAAATACTAAAAACTCCCCTCTTGTCTGATTAAATTTTGTCTCACTGCAAAGCTCACCTTTTTGTGAGGTGTGCTTTTGTGTGGTGAAGGAAAGGAGGTGAGAAATGAAGTGGGAAGAGGGTGTTACACAGAAGAAGATAAAAGAAGGGAGGGAAAGGTTACCTTCAAACTGGCAGCAGACTGGAGGATTTGTGTGAATGTGGAAAAAAATTCCATCTACTCCAGTGCTCTGATTTCTCTTACAGCATGTGTGTGTATATTGTCAGTGTGTGTGTATATGTGTGAGTGTTTTCAATAAGGCTCCAGCACCAGGCAAATAGGTTGTTTGCCCTTGAAAGAATGACACGAGAGTAGATGAGTAGGAACCTTTTTACCATGTCCTATTTCGCAGGACAAATAAAAGGCAAACGCACACACACGCATGCACAATGACACGCTGTGCCCTGAATCTGTCAGGGCCTTAGTCCCCCTTCTTCCAGTCAGATAAGAATTTCCTCAAAGGACTTGTCGCAATCTCACCACACTTTTTTCTCCTTTCTGACTTATTCTTCCTATAATTCAGAGCATCTCTCGGCTCGGCATCACCTCGCAACTTCTCAAATAAAATGATTCAAATAAAGTGATCAAAACTTGTCTCTCCTCAGAGACTTGTCCTCTGAGCTAGACATGCGTTTTCTTCTTCATTCTCTCACTCGCTTACTCTCTCTTTCTCTGGGGCCCCCATAACTTGTCCGTTTAGTTTGTTATTTCCATCCTCAGTAGGGTTGCAGACGGCAAAAAAAAAAAGATATTCAAAAGAAATTCAACCTTTGGTCAGATTTTCAAAGAAGACACTGACGACAGCTGCATGCAGGTTTTTAACCTTCTTCATTTTCTCCAGTTAAACTCATGGATCATGGGCAGATGTTTACAATAGAGGTTTGGGTAACACATTTACCATTCACCTTTCTTTGCTTTTTCAACTAAGTCTTGATAAAAGGGGGATTTATATAATCCTGCATTACAGATCTTTTGTCAACTTAAGGTGTGCCAAAAGCATTGTATTTCATGTGCTATGATAGTTTGGAGTGGCCTGTAGATACTGGTTCTATTCTATCATATGTTTGTGGAGAACTTTCAGTTTTAATGCTTGGTATTTATCACTGTCCATAGTAAACAAGATGAACTGTAATAGGGTTGTTAATGTCTGTACTGGATTCAGTAATCCAGGTCATGGTACAAGTGCTAATGTTGGCAACTGGACTTGCTTGAGGTTTTTTGAAGATGTTTCACCTCCACATGGGTTAACTACCTGAGACTCCCCACCAGTCAGTCAGAACTAAGCTTCTTGGTTGAGAGGCAAAACATCTCCAAGGACCTCAAGCAAGTCCAGCTGCCAGATATGTTTAATAAGACTGCAAGTCAACAACAGTACAATTAGACACTGCTTTGTGACTCCCATGAGTAAAGGCCAGGCAATCCTCAGTGATGTGTTACATTCTGTCTATGGTGAATACTGTTGTTACCATCAGGACCAAGGTGCAAAATAGGAACACTTTACATGGAAAAACATTTGTAAGAATCTTCCCAATCTGTGCCCCAGTTTCTATTCATGAGCAAGCCTAAAGATTGTCTATAATCTCACACCTGTCCACCTCCAGAAAAGCTCCCCCAACAGCCCAAACCTTTGCTATTAATGCAAAACTGATATATGGGTACAGTACATGTATGCATTAGTTTGGGGCATGTGATCAAAGAGGTCCACTCTGTGATGCAGGATGCTACTGGTAAACCTGTTTGCAACATCTTAATTATATTAAGCCATCTCTCAGAAAATCTTTTTGACAGAGACATCAAAACCATGTTGACAATACTTCCATTTCTGGCCAAGAAATGTATTTTCTTGCAGTGGTCTACCCCAAACATTCTTACAGTTGACATGTGGATATCACAGATATCAATTCGTCTCCTTGTGGAGAGCCTGACTCTGGAAACCTTTGTATTCTTCTTTTACAGAGATTATTTTGTTACATTTGTATGTTGTCTACTTTTTTGTAACATTGCATTATTTATTTATTAATATATCGAAGTGTCCATGGGCAAGACACTGAACTCCCCCGTTGCCCCCGATGGTTAGAGCCATCGGTTGAGGTGGCGCTGCAGATGGCTGCCATCGGTTCTGTACCAGAAACAAATTTCTTGTGTGTAACATACTTGGCCAATAAAGGTGATTATCCTTAACCTTATCCTTATGTTTTAATCTACTGTATGTAAATTGCAGTGTATGTTGATGTAAACTGGCAAACCTGTTCAGGGTGTACTCCGCCTCTTGCCCAGTGTCAACTGGGACAGCCTCCAGCCCCCTGAGACCTACAGGATAAGCAGTATAGATAATGGATGACTAGATGGTGTTTGGTATAACCATTTGTCATTTTCGTACATTTCTAGGATCAGAAACGAAATTCTCTAACCTCCTTGTTCAACTTCCACATCTGGTCTTACTGTCAGCTTGAAGGACTTGTTGAACCAAAAACCTGACAACAGCAATCTGCCTGATCTCAATATTTGTACTATGTTAGTGTGTCCGCCATTAATACTGAGGGCACTCCCTCATATGACATGTTTCAGCTGCCCTGCTGTTTCACAAGGGTTTAGGCTTACCAGCTGAGGACACATGAGATGAAGCACCTGAGTGTGCTGAGCTTCTGCCCTGCATTCGATAAGACTTCGTTTCCGCCAGCCTCCTTCACCACATCTTCATCCCTTAGTGAAAAAGATTTGAAAAGAAGATTTCCTGAAAAATTTCAAAGCAGCAAACAGGATCAACAGCTTAGATGGCTTTTCATTCCTCAGCAACTTCTCCATGCTTAATGTTTATTCTTTCTTCTTTTTTTTAGAAGCATGGTGCCATGTGTGAGTGTGAGAGTGTGTGCATGTGTGGAAGGAAGTGTGGTCTTGTGAGAGAATTTATTCTCTGGTGCACTGGAGTGTAAAAGATGCCAGAATGCTGTCTTTCACTTCACTGATGATGTGCAACATCCACATGGAGCAGGAAAGTAAACCTACCCACACACACTCACACTCAGTGACTCTTGCCTATTTACCATCACACTCTTTGTGACTTTCATATAAATATACCCACTCAGTACATTATTACTTAAAAAAAGGCAATTACATTACGCTCCAGCCTATGTCACTTTTATGGACGCTGCTCTGTCTTATGAATGCAGATGAGACTCTAAGTATCCAGAGACACAGCAGACACACAAAACTAACTGAAGCTTGTAAGTGCCAGTACCAATGTCATTGTGCATGAGCTGATTCTTCTTTCTGCCTTTAATTCCTTGGTCATGTTATTGGTTGCTTGATTAAGTTGAAATAAAACAGCACTTATGTGCTGAACTAAGGGACTGAACTGGCTTCCTAGATGCATAAAATTCAACATCACCACAAGGGGTCATAAACAGATCAACTGGAAAGAAGAAAAGGATGAAGAAAGAGGGTTGGATGACACAGAGCTGCATTCTGGTTGTTGACAGGGGACTGCAGCAATCATGGTCATACAGATAAAAAGAAAACATGGCTTCAGCATCAATGGGTCCAGCATATCCTCAGCTGAATCCCAGTCCAAATAAACTGGTGGACAAAACTGGAGCCAGAAATGAAATGGACTTTGCTTACAGAGCCAAGGAACACAGACATTGTTGTGGAAATTCTACAACAGATATCAAAACCCCAGCAGCTGTAGTGTAACGTGATAGTAGAGCAGCACAGAAGAACAACAGCAGTACCTCCGAGCAAAATGCTGCTTTGAATTCCTCACTTTGCTTACCAGGAATCCATTTTAAGCAAATACTGTCTACAGGCCTTCTGGTAGCTTGGACTGAGGTTTTCTCTGTTGAAGCTCCATTCAGTTATTGTGTGATTTAGGTTAGCAGGATAAATTTAGGAAAATATGATCATTCGCTTTCTTGCTGAGCATCAGATGAGAAGATTTGTCATCCCTCTCATATCTGTAAATATGAAGCTAGCTACCAGTTAGCTTAACTTAGCGTAAAAACTGGAAACAGTTGGTCTGGCTCTGAACAAGGTGCTGATAGGTGGATTCTGCTACCTCTGGACAGAGCAAGGCTACCTGCTTCCATTCTCTATGCTGGCAGAGGTAAATAGTTTTCTATAAACATCTGTGACGACTGAGATCCAGGTATTCCTTGTGTTTTTCCAGTTGTTCAT
>NW_018128220.1:336362-368242 GCF_001952655.1 Monopterus albus
AGTGGGCAATAAATATATTCATTATGGACTGCAACGGTAATGGAGGTAGAAGAAGATGTTATAGAGCCAAATACTGTACCATGTCACCAATAATGTGAAAAGTGAAAGTACAGTAGGAGCCACTAGAACTCTAAAGTTTGACCTACTGATAATCACCACTACCATAGCAGAGCAAAGTACACTGCCAGCACCCAGTATAATCACAATGAATCCTGACCAGGGTTTATGATACATTAACATTTGAACTCTCTATTACGTAACCTTTAAAGCTATAGTGGACGTGGCCAAAACGGACTGTGGGTACAATGATTGTTAGATAGATAGATAGATAGATAGATAGATAGATAGATAGATAGATAGATAGATAGATAGATAGAATAGCAAACACTGAAATCCACAAATCCAATAGGTTGTTTCAGCCTCAACATCAGTTCTAGCATTATAAAAATTTTAAGATGGATTACTGAGATCAGAATCCAGCCATCAAATGGGACAAGGGGAAGAGCTGCCAAGAAATTCAGATGATAACTAAGGTATAATCACCAAGAGAACTATAAAACCAACAGTGTGTGTAAAACACCTTTGCACCAAGTGATACACAGTAGCTACTTGTTAAGGTGTGATATTGAGGACCCAAATGCAGACCACAACGCAGGGCTTAGTGATAAAAGCAAGGCTTAATGAGATCACCGATCGGGGGAACGGGCAATGAGGAAAGCAAGAACTACAGTGAAACAGAAAGGACCAATGGCCTAAACAGAGGAATGTACAGAATAGCTAGAGTGGCCAAAGGTAATACTAAGCAGCTCATCAGGGTAAATGCACTGTAAAGGTTTAAATTAATCAATGAATTGCTTAGTCTTTGCAATGTCAAAAAAAGTGGAAAAAAAGTTACTTATTTTGTCCAACAGTCTAAAATCCAAAGATATTCAATTTACAACAATATTTTAGGAAAGAAAAACAACAAATAGTCATTTGGAATTTTTGCTTGCTAAATGTCTTAAATGATTAATTGTTTCACTAATTAAGCATTGCACACCTATAACATCGAGAGAAATATTCAAAATCTATGCAGATACCCAGAGATAGTGCCTTTTATGGGGCAGCTGTGGTGCAGGGGTTGAGCAGATTGACCCCTAATCGCAGGGCTGGTGATTCAATTCCTATTCTCCACATGTCAAAGTGTCCTTGGGCAAGACACTGACCCCTCCACTGCCATTGTGTATAAGCATGTAAGTGTGGATGGGTGAATCTGTAAAGTGCTTTGTCCAGGTATGTTAGAAAAGGACTCTATAAATGCAAGCAATTTACCATTGTTTCATTAATGCCTTCATTTGTCTTCCTTGTCAAAACTTGGTACTACATTGCTCACAATGGACCTGAATCACTAACAGTTTGGTCAAACATTTGGGTGTTCTATACCAGCACTGGTAGTGGCTAATGTAGTCCCAAGCTGCTAATTTTACCCAGAGATGAGACTTCAGCCCCGACCAATGCTGACATCAGATTTAGCACAGCTCCCTCTGGATTCACCAAAAGCTTTATACAACCTTTCCACATACCGTAGTACCATCCAAGACTTGTGAATGAGTGTGATGTGCATCGATGGAATCAATTGATTATACCTGAAACATTTTTGATGGAATCTACTTTATGTTGTAGGTACTTTTGAATCACAATATGAATTAGATTTCTGTGACATCGACAAAGCATTAAGCACAAAGACTTGACTGCGGCAGCCTATAAAAGTTCAAATTCTGCTATCATAACAGCACTGATGTACTACCCATTCCTGTAAGAATTCAGAAGAGAAAGTCTGCAGTTGAGAAATGAAATCCTGCTGTTTGTTCTGCTTGTTATTTGAGCTGTGGGCTACTCCTGGGTGCTGACCCGTACTGACCTCTAGCTGTATGCGCTGTGCACAGTGAGCCGATGCTCTTCTTTTCTGCCTATGCTTCTGGCTTCCTCCGTGCACCAGAGCTTGTTGTGAGAAGCCACCTATGCTCTGGCAAGCCCAGAGCTCCAGATGCATCAGTGTTGAAATTCAGTATCACATTATTGCCAAGTGTGTACATGTGTATGTGTGCGTGTATATGATAGACCAGACATCTAGTTATAACAAGTGAAACTTTGTGGTTTGACACTTTTTTCGACTGCTGATGCGTGCGGGTCTGCAGGCTTAGCAAAGATCACATCCAGTGTCCAGGAGGATTATATGTCACGTTCTGGGTCTCATCTGTTCCTCCTGCTTGCTGTGATATCCTGTTTTGCTCTCTTGGCACTCTCTCTCCACCCTCTGCTGGTATCATTTCCACTCCATCTCACCTGGCTGCTTGGCTCCAGCTGTTTACTATCAGTGTGATTATCTACCACATATGAGAAACAGAAATTAAGTGCATTTACCTGTCGTCCGTTCACCAATCCACGCCTGTAGGTAAGAAGGAGAAAACAAGCAGTCTAGTTATAGCCACTATGCTCTGGATACACCTATATTTTTCTGATATCTGTTGCTGAGCAGAGTTGGATCTGGCCATTGTTTAGACGGGAGGCCAGCAGGGAAACCTCTGCATTTTCCAGTTATCTGCAGAGAAACATTGGCACTGCCAGAGCCACTGGCCAGCCTTTCCCATCTGCACCTTGACTTGATGACTATATTACTCTGCTTCTTGTGTATACTATTAATACTTTCTACCAGTTAAGGTTTCTATTAGACAGATCTACCTGTCTTGTCTTCTCTGCCTCGGGGTCCAGTCCTCTGTGCATGTGTGCAATTGTGACATTACAACCATGTCCTCACCCCCTACTTTATTCTGCTCACCATTCCCTTTCCCTTTCCATGTCCCTCTGTCAATTCCTGTGTCTTGCTTGACCTTATATTATTCTAATTACTGTGTGACTTCAGAGACTTCATGTAGCAGGTACTATGCTCACAGCAGAGCCTCGACTGACCTTGGAGACGGTCAGACACTGAAGGCTCATTTAAACACAATGGTGATGGTTCTTGGTTGGGGTGGGGGAGTGGTTCGCTGTGAGAATTAGTTTGTCTCCTACACAAGTAATTAATGCACTTATTAACTCCTCAGCTTATATCATAATCAAGACCAGGAGGAGAGAGCAGTGAGGGTGGAATATCTTAATGGAGTTGAGACAGCTTTAACTGGCAGAGTTCAGCCTAATGGAAAAAGAAAAGACAGTACTTAGAGGTGACTGAGTCACTGACTCATTGGAGTGTGCTGTGTTTCTGGCTGGTAAATGCATGGGGGTCAATTGGGTATGATGAAGTGTGGGCAGTTGCCATATCTGACAGTGTAAGTAAGGCCCAAGTAGATCGTGTGTTTATGAGAGCAAAGACAGAGTTGAAAATAATCAGAAAATCTATTTGGAAGTCACTGAGAAAAAACAGAGTGGATCTTTTTAGTTGTCATATTTCAGTCTGAGCTGGTGGGGAAAAGACTCACAGTAGAGTGTAAGTAATGCATACATGTTAAAACTAAATGTACATCTGAAATGTTGTTTAAGCAGTTTCTCAGTAAGTCTCAAAGTAGCTGTTGTGTCAGCAGAAACTGAAACAGGAGCTGAAACCAGCTGAAGTGTGATTACTGGAAGAAGCGTCATTTGATGTGCAAGCACTGTAACTATTGTCTCAGTTGGTATGTAAGTGCTGAAACAAATTGAAACATTAGGAACTTCAGTAATAAAGTTAAAGCTATGCAAGCAGTTACTGTTGTTTGTGGAGTGAGTGCTTAAAGTCATTGAAACAATCAGTTTAAAAGCTAATTAATAATTTCTGCATCTGAATGAATGCCAAAAAAAAAAAGATTTCATCATCTTTTGAAGGAGTGCAGCCCAAAACTTAGTGCTTCTCATCCTTGGTCCTACTCATGTTAATCACACACTTTTTTTTTTGTTTTTGTTAAGCCAAATGTAACAAAGATGATCTCATTCCTGTTTTCAGGGGGTCACCATCACGTTTTCTAGTGTATGTGGAATATGTCCACATACACATATTGCAGACTGTGGTTTGTATAGAGGTGCAGGCATGTTTGCTATGTCCACATGCAAGTCTGCAACAGTCGACACACACATCTGTCTTGGAGTAGGACCAGGGTTTCAATGGTGAAAGCAGGTTGAAGGGCCACTTGATGTCAAAACTATGAAATCAGTTGTCAATAAATCAATTGTGTTGAAAAATGTCTATATTTTTGTCCTCCCCAGCTACATACATGAGAGGGTCTGAATATTAGGAACACCTATGAATATAATGTAGTCCAGAACAACACTACCTTTAACTAGGACCCTAAATGGGAAAAAGTTGGGACAGTATGTAAAATCAAAATTAAAACTGAAAGTGGTGATTTCTAAATGATCTGTGTCCTGTATTGCATTGAACACAGCACGTCGTTTGATGTGATACCTCATTAATTTTATTCTTTGTTCATAATAAACACACTTCAATTCTTCACTTCAAATGTAATACAGGACACAGATGATTTAGAAATCACAGTTTTCAGTTTAAATTGTGATTTTACAAACCGGCTCAACTTTTTCTGATCTGGAGTTATATGGCCTCACTTATAAACATGTAAATTGAATTTATATATTTATGACAATTTCACCAAAAACTGAAACATTTTGAGCTTCATTAACACAGATGTCAAGGCAGATGTTTAGCACTGAAGTGCATACATTTGTACAGGTTTGCCTATTAAAGTGGCCAGTGAGTGTATTTTATCTCATGACCCTGTGGAGAAGCCCACCCTTTAGACTGGGAAACACTGAACTACACTATGTTACTGTACATAAAGCAGTTGCACCTGGATGAGCGACAACAGTAAGTTACTTATGCAGTGATGCAATAATATTAATTTATCAGTTTCAATGCAAATTATATTTTGCAAATATTTATGTTCTTTTACTTAAGTACATTTTCCTGAAAGGAGGACGTTTATTTACAATGAAGCATTTTTACATGCAGTAGTTGTAATGACTAACAGCAGTTGAAATGTCACTTGATGTGTAAGCACAGAAAGTAAACGTCCATTGCATGCAAGCTGTCAAAGAAGGAGAAATATAAGAAGTGTAGAAAGAGACAACACTGGCGTATTTATGAAGACTAGGAGACGGACATATTTGTAATGTCAGCTGATGTGCAGGCATTGTGGGTAACTGAATCACAGTAAGGGAGTGTTTGCGGCCAGTGCTCTCTCTAATCTGATTATCTGATGATATATTGTATGTCTATTCATTTATGTATTATACTGTGTCTGTCATCTGCTATTTTATACAAACATGAGGAAAATATCGTTTTGGTGATGAATTATTCTGAGATGTTTGCAGTAATAGAAGCTTTACTGAGCTGCCATCCCTGGATGGAGGAAGACAGTGAGAGGATTTAACACACACAGCTCCACAGAGCCATGCAAAAGCACTGGGGGAAAAAATCCATTAAAATTCTTTAAAATGCATCTGAAGTACGCCCTTGGCCACTGAAGTTGGCTGGTCTGCCTGACCTAACACTACAGGTAGTTGGGTGAATCAAGTGGGTATGCAGACTGAAATGCCTGAGGCCACATCAGACCTCATCAGGCCAGCTGTCTGAATCCAGGTGTTGTGAGTGTCGAGAGTCCTAACCCTCCACTTCGCCCACAGCATGTGTGAGTGTATTTTTATAAAAGCACATGGTGGATTGTTTATGCTGTGTGTGTGCTTTTACTAAAGGCCAAACCAGACAAATCCGGCTCAACACTCAAGAAGGACCTCATAACCACGAAGAGGGGGTCAAGCCTGCCAAACAATCAGATTATCCAATATAACAGGGAAGAGCTGGATTTCCTAATATGTGAAAATATTTCTAAAAACAATCCTTAAGAGATTCGATTGATGGCGTCTTTGTTGTCTGTGTGTGCTAGCCTCACCCAAAAAAAGCCATTACATTTTGTTTATGCATGCCTGGTAAGCCAAGCGGCGAGGAGAAGGACAAAACATTCTGTTTCAAATTAGCAGGTGTGACATGATTTTCCGCTGTGGGGTTGTTTGGTCAGTGTGTGGAATGCAAAACAGTGTGTACATATTAGATTAACAGTTAATGTTAGCTTTGCCATGCAGGAGTGGAAAGATAAACATTACCACAGCATTACATCGATGTTACATAGCTGTGGGACAAGGACAATGCAAAAATGTAATATTTCGGGAGTAAGTCAACTGTCACGTGGATGTGCTTCTTTACTGAAGGCAGCTGCAAAAAGCTGAGTCAGAACAGGAATACTGTTCTTGGGGAATAAACAGGAAAATGTGTCCTCTACATAATTACAATTTCTCATGAATGAATTGTTAACAATATGTGGAGCAAAGAGATGATAAATTGTTTGTCTGCATTCACTGCATGCACGAAACAGTCAAAGCAAGGGGTAATGGTGCAGGGAGGTTTGAGTGACTGCAGGGGTGGCTGCACTTTTCTTGTTCTTGTTTGCATTCAAAGTTGAGGTGCCAGGCATTAGCTGGGAACAGCCAGATTCTCATTTCTGCACAAATGCACACACACATGCATTCTCATGTACTGCAGAGCGTTGTCTTTGACCACACATCTGTGACTCCTGGGAACATTGTGTATTTGTTTACTGTATACATGAAGACATGCGCACACACACACACACACACACAACAGCATGCACATAGCCAAACACGTAGCCCCTGATCAAAGGAAACCCAGAAAAAAAGATGAAAAGCTGCATCTCTCTTGTCTGCTCATCTGATTTACCTTAAAACAATGCCAGCTTTCAAGATTCACAATGAATACAGTTTTTTTTTAACAATCACTGACAACTCAGTGAGGGTGAGATACAGTTGTATTTTTATAAATGACCTGAAGAAGGAAGGCAGGTGAAGGGGTGTGTGTGTGGGGGGGTACATCTCAGCACTCATGGCATTTATTTACAGAGTTTAAATGGCTAAAGATCCCCAGCTGCAGCCAGCCTTTGAAGCCCTACATACATTTCTAATTACTAGAGCCTAAAACCAAGTGCTAAATCCTCTGTCTGTTTCAGAGATTATTTATCTCTGCTTTATAAATTCTATTCTGCACAGAGTGGCAGGAGACAGCGTGATTTGACATATCCAGTGGGCTGTGAGCCCTGTTTGATGTTGCTCTGTCACTGAGCCAGCACAGACTGCAATGCAAGATCTGAGCTCTGGCCATGCCAGCCCACCTGTTGTGGGTAAGATGAGGCTGAACTGACAGCCAAATGATGATTTTCAACTTCATAAACTGGGCACAAATCAAAAGGAGAATGATGCCTACTCTATGAAAATGAGTTAATGAATACAAATTATGTAGAGATATTTTAATGAAAATATAGACCTACTGTATGTTTTGGTGTTGGTATGTTTTGCTTTTGGACAGTTGGTGTGACTGGGGGTGCATCCCATTTCCCACAATTGTATCCCAGGGTAAATTCTAATTCTCTTATTTGATTATTATTCACTCCTTGACCCTTGCTTGACTGAGAAGTCATTGCTGTCTGCCATCTTGAAGGATGTCCCAAAGCTCTTATTCCTGCTCTGAAGAGCAAGGAGTGAGGAGACTGGAGGAACCATGAGCAAGGATACCTGAGAGCATCCTTCACAGAAGTCTTCTGTGGACAACACACCCCTTTACTGTAAATTAGTTTTTGATTGGACACATAATGAGACACCCTTTACTCCTATCCTCTAGCTGAAGCTAACAATGAATAAATAATCAAACGTACTAAAAAACAATGTAGTCGTGGCAACTGAATGGAGAAAAGCTGGGCCGGGTCTGTTCCACTAGGGTCAGTGGGTGTTGCCAGTCATGTTGTGTGTGTGATATGTGAAGATTGTAATCTTGTCTTCTTCTTGTTAGCACTTTTTTAAACATTTGATATTTGTGACTGATATCGGCAACTGATGAGGTCCCCTGTGTGTTTCCACCAATAAAAAAAGAGCTGCACCGGTAGTTAGCTTTGTTTTACAAAGATCATTCGCCTCCAGTTTGCTTTGTAGGCTATACAGTCTGTGTTACGTGTATGACCAACCCTGTTATTATTAGAATAAAACATCTTGATACAAGGATATGGAGGCTAGGTAATTTGATCACACTGCCAGTTAAAATAAGTCTATGACACAATGAGGTCTACAGTCAGTCTTTGTCTGGCACAACAGCCCTGCCTGAGAGCCAAAATATCTCCCACACCCACTTTACTGTTTGCTTACTATTGACATAGAACCAGGGTTTAATGCAAACTGTTACCTGAGTAATCTCTCAGAGGTAACACTGCATATAAAAACTTAACGAGCCACAGGGCATTGGGTGAAGATATATATGTGTCTATAAACACCTTACTGGCTTTTCATTTGGGTTCGATGAATGCAGTTGGGTGTTGTAAATCAATATGTAGGTATATCTTAAGCTAGAGGGTCGAGCACTTACATCAAAGTGTGAAGGGGTAAGGAGGGAAACCCCCAGAGTCTAAAGCATGGTCTACACAAATCACACACAAGTACCCACCTGCATGCACACACACACTGTGTTTTCATTCCTTGTGGGGACTTTACATTGACTTACATTCATTTCCTGTAGACTTATCCTAACCTTAACCATAACCACTAACACCTAACCTTAAACCATGTTGCCACCCTAAAATTCAGCGAGTTCCTTGTGGGGACCAGCCACTGGTCCCCACGAGGACGGCTGAGTCCCCACAATGTGAGTGTGTTAACAGGTTTCAGCCCCCATAATGTAAGTAATACAAAGGCACACACACACACTGACAAAACAACAATAACAGCACTCAGAGAAAAATCGGAATATCGATGAAAATAACAAATGAATTCCTTGAGTGTGAGTAAATAGATTCTGCTGTTCCTCTGCCCCCTGGGCTCAGCAGTGGCCTACTTACTGTCAGCACATATCACACCAACCATATAGACATATCAGATGATATCATTCTTTGAGGATATAATCCAAGTGTTTGGGAATACTGGCCAAGTCAGCATGCACCAAGATCACTGTGTCTGGTGCTACAAAAGCATGTGCTGCTATGTAATAGTAGGTGACTGTTAGGTGTCAGGAAAATGTGTTTGGTTGAACTATGTACCAGATGAAATGATACGGGGAACTATATTACTATATTTTTATATGATAAAATAACTAACAACTTTATTAGTTAAAGCTGCATTAATCAACATTTGGCCAACCGGGGGGTAAAATAACACCAAAACACGATAAGTTACTGCCCACTGATAAAAGTAAGATGAGCTATTTTCATTGGAATATGAGCTGTAGTTTGGCCGTTGCCAATATGAAAAACATGTAGGTCATGGTGTGGCGGGTAGAGCGCTCGTCTCCCAACCAGAAGGTTGAAGGTTCCAATCTCGGTGCCTGCAGTCCACATGTCGATGTGTCCTTGGGCAAGACACTGAACACCCCCGTTACCCGTGATGGCAGCACGTAGCAGCCCGGAGCCCTCAGCTCCAAACATAATTTCGTTGTACGCGCCACAATGTTGCAATAAATAAAGCTTCTTCTTCATTAACTTGGCTAATGTAATTAGTTCTTCTTTTCCTGTGCTGCTGAAAACTAATCCACAATTTTGATATAAGGTTCGGGGATATAATAATAATTACACAAAAACATAGAGAATGTCAAGCTATGTCACCGTGCTGAATGTTAGGATGGGGATGCCATTTTGGGAGGGTGGCACTGTATTTACCTGCATACATTCGTGTTTTGTTTGGCTAAAAAGTTGCTTAAATCGTTTAGATCTCACTTTACTAACTGTGGTATTTCAAGACAGATGACCTTAGCTGACTGTAGCTAACTCGTATCAGACCTAAAGATCCTGTCTACGAGAGTGACAGCCTGAATGACTGCACCCTGAACTCAACTCTTGGTTTGGGAACTAACACTAGCTAGCAGCTGTTGGCAGATAATACATAAAAACGAGAACAAAAGAACACCCATAAAACTACTATCCCTTTAAAAGGCAGGCATACCAGTGTTTCCAGAGAACAAAAGTAAAATGCATGTCACTGTGTGCAACATTAGTCAACAATAGAATGATATGATTTTTTGAATCATTCAAGCGACAAATAAATTTAAACATCAGGTTCCTAACGTAAATGTTTGGGCGTAGATGAAGCATTCACTAGTGTATGTAGCTGTATGGGATAGTATTTATGTTTTTAAATTAATATATAGATGTATATAGTGTATATCTCTATGATGGATAATGAGAATGATGGCCCCAAGGTGTCGCATATACCCAAAATTCAACATTGTGTGATGACAACTTTACATGCGCTATAGTAAAAAGCATAGTGCAAACCTTTTACACTACTAGCATAACACATGTAGGAACCAGGTAGGCTATGTAAGCAGTTTCCTGGGGTGCCAGTGTGTGAGGGGCACACTGAGAAGAGGCATGAAAATAAATGTACTTAAAAATGACATGCAAACACAATGTTTACATACTGAAGGCAAACCGGTCACAAAACAATTAGCTAAAATAGGCTAAAAAGGTCCATAAAGTTGCAAACTTGGGTTTGTCAATAGTAATGACCTGTTTTACATTATTCATTAGACTGTAAAATATGGTTTCTCATCTTACTTGCCATGAAGATAGGTTTGGTTTTATTTGCTATGATTTTGAAACATTTGTCTGTGAGACTGCTGTTGACACTCCAGAGAAGATTAATTATTACTTTTTATGGTGCTGACAGCACCGAAAAATATTCAGCTTGCTGTGAATATTTTTTTCTGAAAAAAATAAAAAATCCCCAGACAGGTATCTTAAAACTTGGGGAAATAAACCAAACCTAGTTTTAGCGAACACTTTTTGCCCACACAGAGCAGCATTATCATTCCACTGGAGTTGTGTTTTTGGCCCTATTATACACATGTTGCTGAATGCCATTTAAAAAATATGTTAATGAAAGACCCTGCACATTAAGTATTACAGAATATTAATATTCTCTTACAGTGAATATAGCGGATGCCAAACTGCATGGAGAACTTGAGCAAATGCTACTGTGGACAGATGTATGATTCTGGTGTCTGTGTCTTTTCACTTGCAAGTTAAAAGGATTTTGTCAGCTCCAGGAGCATATTCATATTGGTCTCTCCATACTTTGTTTTATATATCAGAAGAATATGCACAGAAGGGTATAATAATCATGTCCACATTTCAGCTAAAATGACTATAACAGGAGCAGAGTTATTAGGGCATAAAATATTCTCACATTTTCTTACACTAAAATGAGCTATATTGCATTTTTTAATGGGGAAAAATACTGGAGTCATTTCCCCAATTCCTGTCAGCTCTGTCAGAAATAACCCAACCTGAAATGTCACATTACTTATTTATTGAAGCATAAGACATGATTTGATTTCACCTGCCATGTTTTTCCCATTTAGTTTTTGGCTGATGCCCCCCCTTTTTTTTTTTTTACACCAATTTTTTTACACCAACAGAATATAGAAGTACTATTGCTAATGGCTTTTCCTAGAATTCCTTTCTCCGAGTAATGAAGCCAGACTCCTGCAATGCAAATAAAATTCTCATATAGAGCCATACACATCAAAATCCAAACCACTGATGAAATTTTACATACATTTGTCAACAACAAAATGATACCTTTTGGGTGAGTATGACAGAGAGAAAATCTGGGGGATGAGATGAAGGGAGAGCTTGCATTCTGAGGTGGGTGGGTGGTGATAGAAGGACTGAAGGGAAGTGCGGAAGGGTGGGAAGAGGAGGAGATGGAGGCATAAAGATATGGGTTGGTGTTACATACCTAAGCAGATGTGACAGTTCTGAAAGCTTTCATGTGGAAAAAAGGTATCTCTGGCCTTGCAGCAGTGCTAAACTGAGCGTGACCCTCAGACGGTATCTAGACATCTCTCTCGTTGTCTCTCTCCTAAACTGCCCACGAACAGGAAAACCCTCGCCCGACAGTGTGTATACTATAGGATTTAAGCTTACAAATTCCCATTGTCCCTCTGTTTGTCTCTGCTTCACTTTTGTTAGGTATTTTTAGTCAGATAGAAATTGGATAGATACTTTATGTATTAGAAATGTTTAGTGGAGATAGGATGTCTAGTTAGACTGTTAAATGCTTAGTCATGCTTATGAGTTTCTACAGGGTACATCTGGTCAAGGATAACTAGAGAGAAGAGTTGATGACTGTCAGCAGACAGGGTGTTTAATATTATTATTATGACGTGTATAACTGTAGCCTTAGCCATAATATGTTCTTATGTTTAAGTCACGACATGTACTAGAAGTCTGTGAGAATGTTTTTAGTTACACACCACTTAATCAACAGACACACACATTGATTTACTTCATGTTTTGACTACTGCTATGACCAGCTGCAAAGCTGGTAACAGAGACGTCTCGGTTGACGTTTCTGTGTAGTATGGGGCTAGCCCAACCGAGGGGATATAATGTATAGGCCTGGTGGGTTCAGGGTCTTTCATCTTACATCTGCCTGTGAGCAGTTTGGAGGTGCAAGATACCTGAGCGTGTAATGTTAATTTTTACCTGTGATCCTTTGAATAAATCAGCACTGTTTTGAAGTTACTGGGACTGTCTCGTCTCTCAGAGTTAGCGATGGTAAGAAGAACCAAAGTCCTACACTTTCATTTGATCTGTTTTCTGTTTCCCATTGCTTTTTAACAGTTGTTTTCTTGTCAGGTGTCTAACATGAAAATATTATTTTTGTGTGGTGTTGGAGATTTTAGGGATGGAATTGCTGGCCACTCAGTCCAGGAATCTGATGTCAAGTGGTCCTGTTTTGACAGGTCAAACTGAAACTGTCACAAGTTCAATCAGTGTATTAATTTGTGCAGAGTTTGTGTGAGGCCAATGTGTAAAATGATGGACCTCGGTTTCCAAGGTTATCCTCCCCATATCTGAGTGTACAGAAAGTAAAAATGCTAAGTTGGATTAACGTAATGATCACTACTCTCCTCGTCATCATGAGCAGCAGGTTGTCATTTATGTAGCCTTTTTTATTGTTGTTGCTCTTTTTCTGCACTGGTGGCCATGAGTTTCCTGTTCCTCTCCATGTTTTGTTTGATAGAACATACAGAACAATATAGCACTATATAATGTCTACTGTAGTGTTAGGGAGAAGGAAAAAGCAGACTGGCCACCAGAAAAATTATCAAACGTCTCAACGGCCAATAGATTATTGGTATATCAACCACTGTTAACTTTTGTACAGGCATTCAGGGCCCCCAGAGGATGAATCCTGCTGTCTTTGGTGATCTGTTCACCTTTCCTGTAGTCCCAGCAGCAGGTCACAAGTTTCATTTATTCAGTCATCTCTAGACAATTCTAGATGCATTGGAACAAAATTTTGTACATTCATGGTTCCCAGGGGATGAATCATAATTACTTTGGTGATTGCTGATTTTAATGTAGTGCAACCATGAAGCTGACATCGAATACAATGCCTCAACAACTACTGGATAAAATGCCATGGCATTTAGTTCTGACATTCATGTTCCTCTCAGGATGAATTGTAAGCATTCTGGTTATCTTTGACCTTTCATCTAGTGTGATCATCAAATTTAAATTTTAACCAAAATGTTTTGCAGGCTCCTCTGCCCTCACCAGGGTAAAGCTCCATGGGATCACTGAATTCTTGCTATTTTTTTGGAATCTTTGGGGCATGAAAAATGGTCAGATGCATAAATCTGGAATGGCAGCAGTTTATATGAGCCCAGCCCCAGTGTTTAGCCCCTTCCATCTGCCCCTGTTTACCCCAGACTGTGGCTCTGTATGTTAGGGGACGGGGGAAGTCCACACAAGCAGAAGGCAAGAGTGCAAACTATCGGATCGGAACTCTTCCACCTGCCAAGAGAAGTAACTCTTCCTTTTATGAGCCAATTGAAATTCAACTCACAGGCTATCCATTCTGTCAGTGACAAGAGGAGTCAGGACAACCTTGCAACCTCCAACACTAATAACACTGTAATGGTCAGAGATAGATCAAGCTGAACGCTGATAGTTAGAACGGGTCTTCGGCCTCCCATAAGTGTTTATTGCACACAATTTTTGCCTTCATTTGTTTTGAGCAGATGCATGCTTGGGTACACTTGTAGTCGATCGCTATATTTTCACTCCAGCAGTGGACTGAAAAATAAGCTGCCGCTTTTGTTCAAAGAGCATCTTGCCTGCAGGTAGTGCAAGGTACTGTGTGTGCTTAAAGACCAAGTATACAGTGGTCTTATTCTTGCTTCGTATGCAGTGGCATCACAGGTTCATTACCACCGTCTCAATCAGAAGTATTAGTCCTTGAGAGGTCTTAGTGTGCTTTTCACTTGCACACAATTCAACAGAAGCAAAGGAAAACAGGGATTAGACTAACAACAGGGTTCTTCTAATGGAACCGGTTTCAGCACATCTTTATCATGATCAGCACTAAGGGGCAGTAGAGAACCTGGAATGAAAGTGCCATTACTTCAGGGCACACCAAACTGAAATTATACTAACAAATTAAATACTGAAGATGTGTCACAATCTATCATTGCCCTATTCCCATCAGTGAATATTCACTTGATGTCAAAATGTCTCATACAGCAGTACATAACAATTAGATACATACCACATACAAGCTATCTATCTAGTTTTTGAGAATAATCTTAAATAAGTAAGTAATCTACATTCCCTTTCAATGAACTATAACACAAGTAATTCACGTTTAACTTGTTGGCTATACTAGTTTATATAACACGATAAAGATGCACATTCCAATAATAATAATAATGCATATTACCACATAGATCAAGAAAATCACTGACGAACACCTCTGGGTCTCCCACACATACACCTGTAACTAATGATTTAATAAGTGCACCCAGGCTAGTTCCGGACTTCAACACCTGATTACGTCTGACATTTTTATGATAATAGTCGCGCACTCCGTACTTCGGGCACACCCATGTCAATACTGAAGATCTGGTAGTGGGATTGTCGCTACGGTAGGCGGCGCGCATCCACACCGCACACGGTAGGCGGCGTCAGTCCGGAAAGCGACATCCTTCTGAGCTCACTTCCGTGGCTTGAGTCGGATAGTCTCTCAGTCTCTCGCCGCTTTTGTTCTCTCATTTCCACCTAGACAGCGCTGCCGAAAAGGGGGAATCAGGCTGGGAAAGCACAAACACGCAAAGTATCGGACCCGACTGTCGCAGAAACGTCCGGTAGCCACATGCACATCGCCGTCTGCGCAGAGGACTCGCGGCACTCTGTAGTTACATAAGTGGACTACTTTTTTCTATTACTGTAATTTTTTCCTGTTTTGTTACATCGAACCTGACTTCCACCTCTCTAAACTCAAAATGGAGAACGACGACAAATACCTTCCCGAGCTGCTGGCGGAGAAGGACAGCCTGGACTCGTCGTTTACACACGCCATGAAACTTTTAACCGCAGGTAAAGAACAGCCACATGCTATATCATTTCAGTTTCCGAATAGGGTTTATGCTTTAAGTTAACCGGGGGGTCACACGCGGCTCAGTCAGCACATACCAAGACGCACCTCCATGCGTGGAGCGCCATGTGTTTGCGTGGATCGCCACGTTAACCGCAACACTAATGTGAACTACTTTCACAGCTCGGTAATCGATAGGTTTGTGTGTGGTTCGTGGCTGCATGTAGCAAGCAGTTGTAAATAAAGCTGTTCTAACCATCAGCGCACACACTTTTGAAAGGACAGTCGTGAATAATTTCCGCTTCCTCTCTGCGATGTGTCAAATCAGTTTTCTCTGGGACCGTGGAGGCTTGTGCCGAGTGTAAACTTAAAAGCTGCGCCGCTTATCTGAGGAAGGTGGCTTGTTTTCGGCGTGGAGTCCCTGTTGATCCGCTTGTTTGGCAGCTACGCAGCATTAAACCAAAGTAGTTCACTAACCGAGACTGGGGTCACCTCGGTACGTGAACGCCAAGGCGGCCTAGCAGCGGTGACAGAGACCTTCCAGTCCCGCAGCTGAAGTGTCCTTGAGCCAGACACTGCGGTTGGCAGCTGCGGGGCTGCAGTGCTGGAGAGGGGGCCAAAGAAAAGACTGCTCCTGGGATCCAGTTTTCCCTGTGGTCGTCAGCGAGCTCTGACATGCCTGATCCTGTTATTAATATTTTGTCTCTACGCTGTATTAATATGTCAGAAACTCTCTTAAGCACAATAACGTAGTGCTACGAGCCCAAATACTGGGGGATACTGTGAATTCACGAATGAGGAATTACATTGATACTACAGATAATGAACATGCACAGAACAAAAACATCATTAGGTCATTATACACTAGCTACTGGTGTAGATAAACTGAGTGATTGCTCTGTTTTGTTGGTGTTATTGCCCAAGTGCTCTCCCAGTGGCTGTGAATCATTTTCTGCAGCCTGGGTCTTATTTGCTGCTCCACTCAAGCATCTCAGATACCTCTGCTAATGATAAAGTTGGTGTCTTTGTGTAACAGGATGTGCTACATCTCTGAAACTGAAAGTAGGAATGATCCAGAAAGACAAGAATGTTTGCTGTCAGTTTCTTCAGTAAAGCATCTGCTGGGTTTTCCCCACATCTGCAGCTGGTAGAGTGTGGTGTAGCTGACATGTTTGCACATCACAGGCTCAGAAGCTGTCACAGCCAGGAGAGAGGCGGTGGTTTGAGGAGGCGCTGGGGGCCAGGTGCTGTGCCACATTGAAGTGGTGGCAGAATGGGCAGCTAAGAGTTGATGTCTGCCTCGCGAATTGTGGTTTGAAGCGTTCAAGATAGAGCCTCAACTGATTGTTTTAATGATCGATTAGTCTGACGGATGTTTTCTTGAGTAATTGTTTATTTATTCTTATGAAATGTGAAAAAAAAATCGATTACATCATGTCCCCAGAGTACAGGATGAAAACTTCACGTCCGGTATTGTCCGACCAGCGGTCCAGACCCCTCAGATATGGGGTAAAAAAAGCAAATGCTCACATTGAAAGAACTACAGCCAGCTAATGTTAGGGGGTTTGAGTGTTTCAGCTCTATTCGGGATATTGACACGATGACAAAAGAGTGCTAAATTAAATACATCTTTTGTTCACGTAGGCACATCATTGCTTGGCATTCAATTAACAGTGAGTTTGTGATCTGAGTCAAAATAATTCAAGATATCTTTGTGAACATTTGACAGCATTATGCTGAAGAGTGAATGTTTTTGAAGCCATAGAAGGGCTCTCTTTCAGATAGGACCTGCTTCACAATGAACCAAAGTATCTAAATGTCACTTTTCAGCCAAATGTAGCCAAGTTTACATCCTGACGTCTATAGTGATGGTTGCACCTGAAAGTCGCCAAATCGGTGCTTACTGTGTAATGTGATTATATTGTCCTTTGTCACTCTGAACCCTGTTTGATTGCATGGACACTGCCTGAAACGCGACCTCTTCCCTTCTAGAAATTGATAGAATCCAGAAAGGCGAGACTAAAAAGGAGGCAGAAACATACCTGGACCTTTTCACAACAAAGAACATCAAACTTAAGGAGCGAGTGCTCATACCTGTCAAACAGTACCCGAAGGTGAGCTTTATTTGTCCCTGATCTTTTTATTTTTTTATTTTTACCTCTTCTTCTTCTCTCTTTCTTATTAACCACTTTGAACCCCACTTGATTTAATTTATCCTTCAGCTGAGTTTCAACCACACAAAGGCATGGGGTTACTTTGGAGTCTCAAATTACTCCTCTCAACCTTAATCTTTAAACTCCAGAGTATAATTACAGTGGACACTGGTGTGTTTTTAAATATCGCTAAAAGGATCAAAATGTTAATATTGCTCTGGCTGGGATGGCTCTGTAATTCACTGTGTTCAGGAGACTGGATCATTTCTGTTTGTGCTCAGTAAATGTTTCTATTCAGAGTGAAATCTTATTGGCTTTATCATATAATCTCAGGAGCATTCATCCACGTTGGTTCAATCTGTGTCAGGCTACATTGGTTTTAAGATGATGGTTTATGATGGAGAAGGAATGTATGTTTCAGAATAATAATAATAAAAAAAACACTGGTAGCTGCATAATGCCTATTTTGCATGTTGTCAAATTTATTTGCATCACCTTAAGTCACTCGGTCTCTGTGTAACGCCTGCTGTGTAGCTTTTTAGGTTTTGGTTTGACTTTGACAAGAGCTGACAAACCGCACTGCTTTAATTTAATTCCAAGAAGTTCTAACTAGGAAAGATGTATAAATGCTTCTCCATCCTGAGCATCAGATCAGTATGGTGTAGGGGTTTGGTCTGTGAGAGAAGGCAGCCTTCAGGTCCCACAGACCTGGTTTTAGTTTGTACATCAGTCCACTGTGTCTGGGATGACAAAGCTAATAAGCATTTACAGATTACTGTTACAACTCCATGAAGATTTGCTTCCTTTGGGGCAAGTCCCAACTAAGTGTGTTTGGCAGTGACAGCTAATTGTAGGACACATCATATACACGGTAATTACATTGTTCAGAGATTGAGGAGGCAAAGATAGCAGCTTCTGATTGCAAATTGGTTTTGGTTCAGTGTTTGGATGATTGTCGTGAACAGTAACTGATGGTATTACAACCCTCCAGAGTTCATATCGACCTTCTTTGGTAAATCTACTACTTAAGGCTGCAGTGCGCACAACAAGTTTCCTGGCAGCGATAGCTCCTTCACTCCCATGGCATTAAACCTCTGCCTTGATTGTCAGGCTAATTTAGTTCTGCTTTGTTTTGCTGTTAGTTCAATTTCGTGGGGAAGATTTTGGGACCTCAGGGCAATACAATCAAACGTCTGCAGGAAGAGACTGGAGCCAAGATCTCTGTGCTGGGCAAAGGATCCATGAGAGACAAATCCAAGGTACTGCTCTCACACACACACACAGAATCACACACATTTGGTAATACACACCTGTGAGAAGGGTACCTGGGGTCATAACACATCTGGCCTGTACTTAAGAGGGTTGGCAGGCAGTGAGCCCAAATGGCATCAACTTGCAGGATAGCTTGAGTACACTTGGACGTAAAGCCAAGGACATTCATGGACTGCACATCTGTTCCAGGAGGCTTCAGGATAGTCTGCTACACCTATTATCTACCAGTCTGATGTGATTATTAAGCAGTGTAAAGAAAGGGCATTCCACACCTATGCAGGATGCACTGAGAGGTGGATGAAATGCAGTTGCTTCTTGCATAATTCATTAAATTACAGTTAGCTGTGTGCTCTCTTTGACTGGCTGACACTCCTGTGATGTTTCTTTTGTTTCAGGAGGAGGGGCTGAGGAAAGGTGGCGAGCCCAAGTATGCCCACTTGTCCATGGAGCTGCACGTATTCATCGAGGTGTTTGCCCCCGTGCCCGAGGCTTACCTGCGCATGGCACATGCCATGGAGGAGGTCAAGAAGTTCCTGTTTCCTGTGAGTCTTGCGCTGTTTGCTTGTTGTTTTCCAGTGGCGGGCTGTGGACTTGCTTGTGTGGACTTCACTAGAGCTGTAAATCATTTTTCTTTTGTTAATTAACCTGTTTTTTATTATTGATCATTGAGTCTATAAATGATAAATCAACAATATTAACTAACACCAAACAAGTTATCAGAGGCTAAAGTGACATCTGTAGATTTTTATTACAAAACATCCTGAGCTTTATTTAACTATTCTAATAATATAAATCAGAGAGAAGCCAGGAAATCTTTGCATTTGAGCAAACTGTAATGGCAGTTTTTTAACTAATAACTGATAAGATGCTCAAGTCACTATTAGATTCGATTACTGTTAGATGAAGCTTTGTGAGGGGGGGCCCAGTAGGACAGAGAGGGAAGATGGAACGGGCATGTAAAAGCAGTCGGCTTCAGAAGGGCACTTGGGTCACTTTCACAGCATCAGTGGGTTTAGCCCTTCATGTGGCTTGCTTACACATTTATTCATCACCATCTCATTATGCGAGTCTTATTCGTCAGGGAGTGAGGAGAGCCACAGCCTGGAGATGTAGAGTTCTGAGACAGATACGTGGGCACATCGGCCCTGCATGTTCTGCGCCTGCTTTATTGCTTATATGCTGAGAGATTCTTGAGTGTGGGCCAACCGTGTCTGCTGCCAAGCCCAGCTGACGCCCATAGTGCTAGAACAATGGGTCATGCCAAAGCAGGCCAATAGGCCCAAGGGTTTGTGAGTTTCCTTACATTTTTAAATTAGTGTGCTGGGTTCTATAGAAGCAGGGATAATTTAGATCGGAGGTGAGATGAATGGGCTGATGAACCAGTTGCAGTGCTGGTATTGCCGTGTTATGTAAAAAGCACAACCTGTCGTTACAGTTTAAGGCCATAATCTGTCAGGCTTTATGGCCTTCATTTGGATCTGGGCCGTATTTTAATAAATGAGTCAGGTTCACAGAAAATGGGTGGATGTGATTTGTAGGAAATGTTTTATGTATTACCTGTATTGCGCAGGCTTTGACTCCTGTTTGTCCTCATCTGTTTTGCGTGTGTACCTGTATGTCTAGCAGTGTAAATTCAAATGCAGAGCCGTGCTCCTCTGTGAATCATTTGCAGATTCTTTTAGCTCTTGATGCTGATGCTTGGCAAAAAAATTCTGTAGAATGTAATGTCTAAAGGAACATCATTAATCTAAATATCTTGATGGCTAAAGACGCAACACTGTGGCTTGTTAGTTGCATTCATACTGCTCCTCTCCTGAGATGAATTTGTAATCAATCAAATGACTTGTTTTCCTGCTGTTGCTGCAGATTAATTGAAGCCTGTTGTCTGCGCTGCATATTCTGGTAGCCACCTTTTTTCACCATCATTAGAGCTTTGTCACCATTCCAGTCCAGGGACTGATTTATGAAAAAGAAGTGATTGGGTCACAGCGCGGCTCTTGTGATTGCTCCCTGAAGAAAGGCGGTGGATTGTGTTCAGGGATTTGTGCTGCTCAGCCAGACAACGTCAGTAATCCACCCCAACTTATTGTTTTTAAGGATAGATTGAGATAACCATTGATGCAGACACCCCAGACTTGTCAAGAAGTGCTGGGAGACATGATTTACATTTTGTGCATGATGAACAGAGTCACTGGCACTGAGACTTTCTCTTCTGCTCACTGTGTTAGTCACTGGGGGGATGTTGTGTTTTGAGCATTTCTGTAATTGTGTTTCACTCTTTTATTCATTTTTATTCTTCCCTCATCTTTTTATTCATTTGTGAGCTTTCATGTTCCCATGTCATGTGCTCTTGTTTCTCACCCGCTTACCTGCGTTTATTTTCTTCCTCTGTGCTTGCGCGTGCATGTGTGTGTGTGTGTGTTTAGGATATGATGGATGATATCTGCCAAGAGCAGTTCATGGAGATGGGCTACCTGAACGGAGGCCAGGAGCACGGAGCCCGAGGCCGAGGAGGTCTGCCGGTCAGGGGCCGTGGAATCCCTCCTGCTGGAGGACACAGGTGAGGATATGTATGGACACACAGACAGGGTTTGTCATATAGCGACGGCTGTCTCACTGAGATAGTAGAGAATCTGCTGCTTATTTACTACTACGCAAGCGTAACAAAGAAAATGCTGAGCAAGGCCATAAATACATTATATTGTATACTTTTTTTTTGGTTATTGTGGATTTTCTTGTGTGTGTTTATTCTTAGGGAAAGGGTTTTTGGTGTGTTTTTCACAGGAGACAATACAAACTGTGTACTGCCTGTAAAATTAATGTGGAAAAACTAATTCAACTCTGTGTTTAAGGAAGAACAGTGGATCTAAACCAGTAGCCATTCACACAAAAGATCTAATTGCTAATGCCAGAAGTCGGATTTTATTTTTTTTTAGCCCAATGGCACATATCAAAGCCTCGAGGCTTTATAGTCTGTACAGCTTACAAAACCCTCTGTCCTTAGACCTTCTTATTTATATAAATGTTGTGTATTTTAAACATATTTGTGGCATTTTATTCACTTCAAGTTGGATTTCTCTGAATTCCTCTTTCAAAACAGCCCAGATTCCACCTCCGTATTGGAAGATATTAACATAAAATGTACATTATTCATGAGCATTTACTTTGATTAGCTGGAGGTGGTGACTCACGCTGACCCCTAGCCAACCAGAATAGGACCTAATGAATAATGCAAACATTCCTACAGTCACTCTCACAGACTGTATTTAAAGATAGATGAGGTGACCACTCCCAGAAGTGAAACTAACAAAAATCCATCACCCCCTGATGCTGGTTGCAGTATAGGTCATCAAACCTGCTTCTTCCATGTTAGAGGATGGCGTGCGAGCCAAAATAAAAAGTTAAAGAACACATCAAATGAGTTTTTCCCAAAAGTGATTTCTGTCATTTTAGGCTGACATTATCACAGTCATTTGTGTAGAAATGGTCACTTGTTTTTAGTAGGTTATTTGATCATGAAAAGGGGTGTGTTTAGGGTGATTTGACAGTGTTAACTGGCAGCCTGATACCACAGCTCCGCTTCTGGCCGCTACTGCACAGCATCTGGTTGCAAAATGCATCACAAAAGCAAGGTAGCCATATTAACAATATTTTTACCTCACTTTTGTATAGTGGCAGGAAGTTGTGATGCATCATCCATTTTCATATACAGTTATGGTCGATATTTACCTTAATACCTTAACAGCTGCAGATGGAAACAAGACAGTATATAGTGAATACATAGTATATACCACTCTTGCGTCTCTCTGCTGGGAACGGCTGCTAATTAGTATAGCTTAGATTAAAAAGCTGGAAACAGATTGCCTAGCTATACTGGCACTTTTAACACAGAACAGACTAATATGTTATGTTAAGCAGTGAGCTTTTGAGGTGCAAGAGGCAGATTTTGTTGCCTTTGGACACTACACCAGCTGTTCCTGTTTTACAGTCTTTATGCTAAGCTGTGCTAACCAGTTGCTGGCTGCAGCTTTCTATTTAGTGTGCAGATATGAGAGTGGTGTCATTCAACTCTTGACAAGGAAATAAACAAGCATTAAAAATGTTGAACTATTCCTTTAAGTAGACAACACAGAATTGACTCGGTATTGCTTTCTCTAGGGGTAGGGGAATGCCTCCTCGTGGTGTAGCAGCCAGAGGTGGTGTGACCAGAGGTGGTGCAGTAAGAGGTGCCCCAGCAGGCCGAGGAGGACCCCCTGCAGCACCTGCTAGGGGAGCAGCAGCCCCCCGCGCCAGGCCCCCAGCTGCTGGGCCTCCCCAGAGGATGGCGCCACCCCCCCACCAGCACACCCCTGCTGCAGCTGCTGAGAGCTATGATGAATATGTAAGTACAATTGTCAGTGGAAAGTAGTTCTCGTGTATTCTTTTAGTTTACTGTAATTTCCGGACTATAAGCCGCATCCACTAAATGTAAGATGAAAAAACATTTCGTACATAGCCGCAGGTGTCCACGTTGTAACATGAGATATGTCGACAGCCAGATCGATCGCCTTGAAAGCTGCATCATATGCATTTGGTCATGTGTTGTCCATGATGAGGGTGTGGGCATGAAGCGACAAAAGTAGCGGCTTATAGTCCGGAAAGTACAGTATATGTAGTTATCTGCTGCATCATGTACAACAGCTTTCATTAAATATTGTTAATACACAAGTAACGATCTCTTTAAGCTGTCGTTTTGATAAGGCAGACAGATGTAGCATCACAGGGTTGACGTAGCTAAATTGAACCTCTCCAGCACATCTCCTTTGAATGAGAGTGTTCTGTGTGCTGTGTTATCTTTGAAGTGTTTGTCCGTCACCACAGAAATAAGTGATTTTCCATGTTTGAGACATAAGGGGAGCATGTCTGGTTTAGTACAAGTGTAGTACTTAGGGGACATCTTGACATTCATGAATCATGAATGAGTCTCTCCTTAAATCTCACTCTTTCTCTGTTTCCTTCCCTCTCCAGGGCTACGATGAGAGCTATACAGACACAGCCTACGAGCCATACGACAGCTATTACAGTCAGCCACAGGCGTAAGTGAATCAGATGTCTCTTTTGTTTTCACCTGCTTTTCACAGTGCCTGGTTGCTAGTTCAACACAAAAGGGGACTGTAGAGCATCAAAATATTTTTTAGCCACTCTGGTTAAATTCAGCATTGATGATGCTTCATGTTTCATGGTTTGGATGGCAGTGTTATTCAGGAGAACCATGTGAGACTCAGATGTTCCTTGCTAGAGAGCCAAGCTTTGATCTTACTTTCAGAAGCCAATTATCCCCCTAGATATTTCAGTGAGCAGCTACTTGGTGTTTTTCAGAGATTAAAAGTGACTTTTCCTTCTTCTTGTCCCCCTTTTTTTTTGACCACCAGAGAGCCAGAATACTATGACTACGGACACGGAGAAACCACAGAGTCATATGAGTCATATGGTAAGGAACACCTTTATTCACTGTCAACAAAGATGACCTAATTAAACGTCTTTAAAATGATGCAGAACAATGAAAGTGTGCATATAAATTTGAGTCTAAACCAAAAGAAAGTATTTTTAATTGTACATATAATTAATATGCAGCATA
Source organism: Monopterus albus (assembly GCF_001952655.1). Classification (NCBI taxonomy): domain Eukaryota; kingdom Metazoa; phylum Chordata; class Actinopteri; order Synbranchiformes; family Synbranchidae; genus Monopterus; species Monopterus albus. Next base: position 360,861 of record NW_018128220.1, read on the forward strand.
TCTTGTAGTTAATTTCCGTTTCCTGCCTGGATGAGGATTTATGTACTCGCTTGAAATTTCAAATTGAACAGAGTCTAAAACTACTGGTAGCCCACCATGTTCCCAGTGTAGCTTTTCGGACCATTTAGTTCCAGCGTTTGTTGGGATTGTTGTGTTTTTGTGAGAATTTCTGATTGTAAACCCGACATTATTTAGAAAAAGAACTCCACAGGGCAGCTCTACTGTGTCTTAGCCAAATTGGTTTTCTTAGTAAGCCCTGGCAGTGGTTTGAATGATCGATGTTCTTATTATTTCTTGTTGCCTCCCCAGGCCAAGATGACTGGAATGGGACCCAGCGAACAGTTCCAGGGAAGGCCCCTCCCCCCTCCAGAGGTGCCAAGACGCCTTACCGGGAGCACCCGTACAGACAGTACTGAAGCGGACTCGCCACCCTTAACGTGTTGCCCTGCCTACTGCCTGTCTACCACGGCAGCTCTCGCTTTAAGCAGCCTGACAAAAAGTAATTGTCCGTTTTGTCTTTGGTTTAGTCTTTTCCTACACTGGACATTATATAAGAGAACAAATTGGGAACTGAAAATCGGAACTGCTTTTTGACATTTGACCACGAACTCCCTACCCCACCCCTACTTTGTTGCTCCAACCAACCACCTGTCCATCCATCCAACCATCTAAAGTGGCTTATAGATGGGTTAGAGAGGAGAAGTTGGTGTCCTTTTTTGTTGTTTTTACTTTGAGTTTTTCTTTATTTTGCTGTGTTTTTCTTCTCTGACCCTTTTTACCCCCCTCCGGCTTTTTTGCAGTGTTGACCATAAATTTTTTTAACTGTTTGAAAATTATCATTTTAAGTGGAATTAGTGGCTCATTATCCACTTGTCTAAGGAAGCCATCTTAATTGTTTTTAAATACAAAGAATCTGTTGAGGGTCAGTTGCAGATTCCCATTTAGGCTACATTTCAAAATTCTGTTAATATAGCAAAATAAAAGACCTTTTAAACTTTCAATTATGTAATTTAGAAACAAGCAAAAAAAAAAAGAAATCTTAAATTAAGTGAAGGTTAAAGAATCTATTTTAATGGAATCTGTTCAATTCATTCTTGGTGATGGTTTGTTTTTAAATAGTTCTAAAAACGTTGTCCATTTAGACTTAGGAACCAATATTTGTTATTGTACTTAGAGTTTTGAAATATAGCCCTAATAGACACTGTTGAGATGGACTGTCCTCATATCCTCAATTTGCTCTACATGTTAAAAATTAATTTTGAGAACACGGCCGAGGGACGGCCTCCTGTTATGCAAAAAAACGTTCAGGTCTTCATTTTGTGATCTGATTCTCTATAAACTGCATGCACAAAATACACAGAAGGATTGGGACAAAAATCTCCACATGGGTCTTCTCTTTCTATAGAGAAGGGATCCTGCAGCTCAATCCGAACTCTTGTACATATTTTAAAACATCCTAACTGTACTTATTCTGCCACTAGTATCTGTACCCTCTCCATAAAATGCATTATGCTACATGTGTAAGCTTGCCTAAATAGGTTACTAAATTTGTCCAAAAGATGTTTTGCAGCAGTTTGTCAATAAAGCTTAGTTTGTTTTTTATGAAACTTAACTTGCTTTATTTGTTTCCTGTCCTAGTAAAATTCTGAAATGGCCTTTTTTAAACTACCTTCAGCAGTCAGATGTAGGTGTTTTCCTTTGTTTCTCATTCAAAACCGCATTTTAAATCTAAATGAATGTATTGACGTCTGAAGACTTTAACCCTACTAAATGATGTCTTGATTGATTATCAAAAGAGCACAACTTATTCTTTCTCTCTCTTTCTATACCTTTTAAAAAGGACCCAGAGGTAAGACCTCTAAAATAACCTGGATAGCTTCCTAGTGTGTATAGAGTTCTAAAGCATTGAATGCCTGGGTATGTATAAGACTTTTTCAATCCTCTTACCTGTGGTCGTAATCGTTAATGAGAATTGCTTTTATAGCATTTGAAAATTAACTGAATTCAAACCACCATTCAGGTCTAGGCTTCATTGTCATGAATGACGCTGGCGCGATGGCTACTTTAGTAGAGAGTAATGGCAGTGCAATGGAGAGGATGGTTATAACCTAGAGAACTCCACTGTAAAGGTAACCTAACCCTAAATGTTTAATTTCGTAGTGTGTTTATCCATTGACGTAAACTTGCTGGTAAATGCGTACACTTTCTTAAAATATTTATTACAGTCATGGCAACAAAAAAGAATCGACTCAAAAGTAAGAAAAACGTAACTTCCAATATCATACAGTAGTGGATTTTATGTACCAAAATAACTGTTCTGTGTACTAAAAATATATTAGAGTAGTGTTAATGCAACTCTTGCTAAAATGAACAAAGCCAAATCTATGTCAATATCTTCTGTACAGTTGAGCTGCTGTTACTTTTTTATTTGCTGTGTTAAGGTTGCTTACTGTAATATTTAAAAGGTTCTGCCTGTACAAAGTTAACCAAAAAACAAAGCTTGAGTTGCATGAGCATATCTTCTCCTGTAGACGTTGCATGATCTGTCTCACAATTTTCCCAGTATGTTTAGACACGGTATTGATTTGGTTTTTGTCCTTCCTTCATGCACAGCTATTGGACTGAGTGCCTGGAGACTGACAGTCTGCTGAAGTGAGACTATACAAATCTCAGGTTGGTCTTTGTTCCATTTTAAAAGACCGTACTGCTTGCTTTGCATGCTTTAGCCCATTAACTACACATTCCATATGTTTTTCATTACCACCAACCATATAGCAAGTCTTAGATTGATTTTTCTACCTTCCAGGCATCCATTAATATCTGTTCATGTTAGCACTTTATGAAAATCAACGTGCATAAACTTAAAACTTGCAATCAGTCACAAAGAACAACTCCAGCTTCAGCTGTGTATTGGGCCTTTTTTGTTTTTGCAGTAAGCAGAGAACAATTTGGAATCTTAAAACTATTAGTGCTCAGACACCTGAGTCCAGGCAGCAGCCTTTTAAGTGGTTAGCGCTGTCATCTCGCAGCAAGAAGGTTCTGGGTTTGACCTGGTGCCTTTCTGTGCAGAGTTTGCATGTTCACCCTGTGCTTGCGTGGATTCTCTCCGGGTACTCCAGCTTCCTCCCATAGTCCAAAGAGATACAGGTCCGGTTGATTGGCCACTCTAAATTGCCCATAGGGGTGAGTGTGGATGTGTGTGGTCTCTGTCAGCCCTGTGTTAGACTGGTGACCTGACCAGGGTGTAGCCTGTCCAATCTCGCCCAGTGTCAGCTGGGATTGGCTCCAGCCCCCCTGCACCCCTCTTCAGGATAAGCGATATAGATGATGGATGGATGGATGGATGGAGTCATTTATGGTAAATTCAGTGCTACAGCAGCAACCAGTTAGCCTAGTTTAGCTTAGCATAAGGATTAGAAATTGGAAGAAAGGAATGTATGGCCGGCCAAGTATGTTACACACACAAGAAATTTGTTTCCGGTATAGAACCGATGGCAGCCATCTGCGGTGCCAACTCAACTGATGGCTCTAACCATCGGGGGCAATGGGGGGGGGATTAACCTTGTTTTGCCCAAGGACACTTTGACATGTGGACTGCCGGCACCAAGATTTGAACCTTGTGGTTGGGAGATGACTGCTCTATCCAATGCACCACAGTTGCCCTAGTGGGACAGGGTCTCTGTCTGAAGGCAAAATTGCGCTCCATACAAAGAAAAAAAAAAAAAATTAAAAAGGGCATATTGCTGATCGACAGGGGTGTAACCAGGGACCAATAATTTTGCTAGTAGTTTCCATCTGTTTGTTGTGTTTATGCTAAGCTAAGCTAGCCTTCTGCTGGCAGTTTCATATGAAATGGATGGGCACAACAGTGGTGTCAGTCTTCTTATCTAACTCTCAACAAGAAAGCCAAGTGCATTTTCCAAATTGTCAAACCATTCCTTTAATACAAGAATCAAGGTTAGGACATCTTGAATTTCCACTAAAACCCAAAGGATGTGATTCTTTTTGCAGCTGAAATCACCAATAAGGGTTTTAATCCCTGCTTGCAGGACTAACTTAAAAAAAAAGCTGTCCCCCTGAGATGGATTAACCATCTCAAACTGTGATGTGAAGTCCTCACAATTTGTACTTAATGGTCTAAAACGTTCTAAACCACTGGTATGGTTCTTTAACTTTTCTCATTTTCCTCAAAGACCACTGTGCAAGAAACTGCTGCAGATGCCTCCAGGCCTTCTAGCCCATGTAACGTTATGCGGCATCACATTCATGATATTCACAGCATTTCCAAGGTTGGTCAGTTCTGATGATTGGCCAGTTCCTGCAAGTTGGCTTGCTTTTGGCAGTGACTGCGAATTGGCGTGTGGCCACACTAGACTTCAGTGAGTCTGAGCGAGGGAGAACACTGCGCTGGTGTCAGTGTGGTCTCAGGGAAAGTGACTAATGAGGATCTGTAGCTCAAGGCTTCTTTGACAGAAGGAAAAACAGCAGCGAGAGGACTCTGGTGATTCCTGAAATGGAAGCAGCAGCAGGACGACAGCGGTGTCAGAGGGATTTCTCATGATGGCCTGTCCGTGGCCTGAAGGCAGGAAAAAGATGATTTGGAAAGCAGTGCTTGGTGGTCAGAGTTTGAGAAACTTAATTATCATAGGCATTCTAGCAGAGGCTAAACTGAAACCTGTGACCACATTAGTTGCTGAAATATGAATGCACTAATCCATCCAAAATCACCAGCCCTTCCAATAATTATGTGTCACTTAGCACAATGTTGCTTAGCTACTGTTGAAGAGTTGCACTGCTTGGCAAGAAAATGAACTTCATTTATTACAGCCACTGCTTAAAAATGTAAAAAAGTGAGCTCTTCTTTGCAAACACTACCTCTTATCTGACATTAAAATCACTGTAAAGCAGAGGAGGACTTGTGTGTTGACATGTCTGCTCATGCTGATGTCTCTCCTGTGGTTTTGTCTCTGCTGCAGTGAAGCTGTACACGGGAGTAGCTCAGCATGAGGGAGGTGGTCAGATGAAGCTCTTGGGGTGCCCTGTTGAAAGGAGTCGCCCAAAGCCCTTTTCTGTTCCTGACAGGGAGCGGGTGGAGGTGTGGTGGCCGGCTGCCAGGTGACCCACAGGAGCCAGTTGATTTGGCGCGGGTGAGAGGAGCTGGCTCAGACTCCCACTGGAACAGGACTGCAAGACTGCAGCTGGTCAGCGAAGACATTCAGCTCAGAGGAAATCCAGAACAATCAGAGAGCAACAGCAGCTCTTGTTTCATGTGGACCAGTTTCAGCTATGCCTACATTTCATATCTGGTGAATTACAAGGCATTATTCTTGAGTAATTATTTTCTAACACTGAATACACCCACTTGAAGCCTTTGCTGATTGCAAGCTGCTGTGCTCAGTTTGTGTGGACCACCCCCTCTTCCAACAAATGCAATTGTTACAGCCTAATTTACCATAAAATGAGCACTCCTGTTATAGAGACTTGTGAAATCATTTTTAATTTCTATTAACCCTTGAATTAGACATGAAATGAACTTCACTTTTGCGAGGCAAGTTGTATGCAAAGAGAATCATGTGACATCTGCATTTAAATGTGATTTTTCAACATTCTGGGGGTGTGATGTGTAGCTTTGATGCCTTATTGCTGTGTGAAATTAGACTCAGCGCTCAAGAGTTAAAGTTGCCCGGAGAGTGTGCAGATCAGTATCTCACTGTGACCGAGTTCACTGCAAGCTCACACACACCGCCACAGCTTGTATCCCCTGGGCTGTGTAGCCCAGGGGATAGTAAATGTTCATGCAGCAGCCTATTTGCATGTACTCACATGTACCCTCCTCGCAAATGTGCAACACTTTCATAATCGACACTGGCCTGTTTGTGGCTGGAGCTGGGAGGAGAGCTGCAAGTGAGAAAGGGACAGAGGGTGAAGACAGACATTACCAACTTCCCTCCATCTATCCGTCATGCCTCTGCTGATTTGATTGCCCTCTGTGCCATTTTCTGCCATTATCATTGATGATATTACAGCTGCCTGTGGTGCTGAGTTACATTTAGAGGTCAAAACTGTACTTTCCTGTATTAAAAACAAATTTCTCCGTCCCAATCCACTGGTCAGAAGCAGCATTAGCTAAGTCAGAGGCCCCATTTAGTTTATTGAAAATGCTAGCAGCTTAGAGAATAGAACATTATCATTTGAGATGAAACGTCGACAGGCCATATCCAAAACAGATCATTTTTCAGTTTTATTTGCCATTATGTCTAAAATAATGATCCATGTCTCACGTAATCTAATGCAAGATTTGATGTTGTGGAAGCCATCTCCTTTGCTTGAATCAATGAACTTTCAAGAGCGGAAAGGTGGAAAAGAAAGTAAATGCTACTGTGCAGTCAGTGATCAATAAAAATGGACTTGAATTTGAGCAAGCCATGTATCAGTCATCTGGGGGGTGGAGGGGGTTATAGCACACGGAGGTGGATGTGTTAAAATGCAGTGAGTGTATGTGCTAGAGGTGGACTGTGGGCAGATATGGTGGACAGCTGGATTGCATCTTCTGGTACTGACAGATTCACACATAAGAAGAACATCGCATGCTGCTGCCTGTGAAGATGGTGACGATCAGCCTCCCTCAGATACACATCAGCTGCTGTCTCATTAGGAGAAGCAATAATCTAGGTGACTTGTGGTGCTTAAAGTGCAGTGAGCTGACCCCCATGTGTCCTTGATCTTCCAGGGTACGTAAAGGGGATGCTTTGAAGATGTACAGGGATGACTACTATAACAAGCAGTCTGTGTGCTCTTATGTTTGGAAAACAGAAAAAAGCTTGTGAGATTGACTTCAAGGGTACAAAATGGTATCAAATGGAAGTCACCAAGATTTGGTGTGGATAGTGTTGGTTGGTGGCTTTTAACATGACCCCAAACCCTTTCAGTGGACCTGAGTTACTGTTGAAAAAGCTAAACAAAAGTATTTACTTGCCACCTCAACTTGTGTAGCAGAACAAAGGAAAGGGAAAAAATACCTGTGCCTGTCAGCACTGAAAGACGTAAAATGATCATCTGTAGCCATGAGTCTCATAATTTCAATAATTTGAAAAATGTTGCACCTCAAAATCAGAAAATGCTTTTGAATATTTTGAAAGATGAGATTTTCTGATAACTCACTTTTGTAGAGGGATTAGTAAAGGGGTCCGGACTGGGGGACAAGGTCCCCCAGGCTAGAAGCTTTGTTTGAAGTGAATGTTATTTAATAAATGTCAATTAAATAAATTTTCTAAAGAGGCCCAGAACAACCACACACAGGTGCAAAATAACTAAAGTCATGAAAATGAAAACAGAAAGATACAAAATGACCAAAGAATCAAATCATCAAATCAAATTTTATT
>NW_018128221.1:0-1866 GCF_001952655.1 Monopterus albus
TTGTCACTGGATCTGAGAGACCAAGCATATTTCCTGAGAAGCACTTTCACCTCATGAGTCGATACCCTGCATTGCGCTCGGTGCTGTTGGTGTGGATGTGGCAGTTCAACCATGGAGCCCCCGTTCAGGGAGCTCTCCATGTCCCGGGGTAGGGCCACTTTGCAGGTCACATGAAGTGTCAGGACCAGACCCACTACACCAGTGGCATTCCAACAATGGACCACGCCGGGGGGCCATGCTGGAGTTTGTTGAGATCCTGAGAGCGACTGATCCTTTCACAACTGTCTGTAGAAGCTGGATGCATGCCTGGGTGGTTGATTGCACCCGTAGCTATGGAAGAGAGTGGGGCACCAGAGTTCAATAATTTGGAGGGGTGGATGAACACCTCCGGCAGCACAGTGCATACGTCAGCCGGTACATGCAAGCAGATTTTCATTGTAACTGCATCAGGGAGCATTATTCGTTTCACCAACCACTGAAAGAAATAAGCAGAATGAGTAACAAAAATGGAAAGGTACAAATACTAGAATGCAGAACACTCAAAAGTGGAAGAGACAATCAATAAATCAAATGAAAAGTAATATGCAAAACAATCAATAAGACTGGAAAGGAACAACTAAGGCAGACAGAAAATGGAAAATGAAGTCATCATTCATAATAAGAATTATTGTGATTTTTTTTTCTTCAATGTAAGGATGGGAAATTAATAAGCAAAATAATCAATAAAAATGGAAAGGAAATAAAATAGTATACTTTTTTTTCAATGTAACAATAGAAAATTAATAAGCAAGATAATGAACAAAAATGAAAAGGAAATAACTAAGGTAAACAATAGAAAATAAATCAAATCCTCTTTTCCATGTAAAAAATGGAAAGTTAATAAGCAAAATAATGAACGAAAATGAAAAGGGAATAACTAAAGTAAACAACAATAGAAAATAAATCAAATCCTCTTTTCCATGTAAAAAATGGAAAGTTAATAAGCAAAATAATGAACGAAAATGAAAAGGGAATAACTAAAGTAAACAACAATAGAAAATAAATCGAATGGCCGGCTGATCACAAGTCCTGCAGTAGTTAGGGGTTACACTAAACTTAACTGACCCATACTAGGAATATCACACCTACTGCATGTGTGTTGTTTCTATGTGGATTATTTGTTAGCCTTAGCAAAGTTGTGTGAAAGGAGTTTCAGGGGACTAATAACTGGTGCCTTGTTTGTCTTCTGGGTCCAAGGTGTTGTCATAGATGATGAGCTGTGGGAAGGAAGACAAGGGTATACTCTCTGTGGCTAACTGAGGGGGTTGATATGGAGGAGGATATTTTGAGTCTATGGCTCTAGTAATGCAGTTTGTACATAATTGCCTAATACAGGGGATGCAACAGCAACCGCAGAGAACTAGGATGGCTGCAAATAAAGCTACGGACACTAAGCTGGACGTGATTAAACCACTCCATTTACCAAACCAATGTGACAATAAATCAGAGAAGGGAAGGGGTCATTAATGCCAGAATTTTCAGCCAATTCTGCAGATAAAGCAGTCAGACCCTCTAAGGCCTTGGTGATGCTTCCGTCTGGTGCAGTATTATTAGGAATGAAGGTACAACAATGGATGCCTATCATTTTACACACTCCTCCTTTTTTAGCTAACAACATATCTAGAGCAATTCTGTTTTGCCATGTCATTAAGGAAGTGGGGCCTAATTGTTCTGCTATGCCTTTAACAGCATCCCGGGTGTAATTCATAAATCTTTGTTGGTTGTAATAAATATAGTTAATCCAGTCAACGTTTTTGTTAATGGTGACCCACCAAGCGAGGAATGATTCAAGCCCAGCTCCTATTTGGTTTCTTGCTTTAAATTCGT
>NW_018128221.1:2380-6265 GCF_001952655.1 Monopterus albus
AATCAACAGACACACACACATTGATTTGCTTCATGTTTTGACTACCGCTATGGCCAGCTGCAAAGCTGGCAACAGAGACGTCTCGGTTGACGTTTCTGTGTAGTATGGGGCTAGCCCCACCGAGGGGATATAATGTATAGGCCTGGTGGGTTCAGGGTCTTTCATCTTACATCTGCCTGCGAGCAGTTTGGAGGTGCAAGATACCTGAGTGTGTAATGTTAATTTTACCTGTGATCCTTTGAATAAATCAGCACTGTTTTGAAGTTACTTGGACTGTCTCGTCTCTCAGAGTTAGCAATGGTAAGAAGAACCAAAACTCTAACAGGGGAAAAGGTTTGAACATTTACACCATAGGCAGAGGTTAGTTCAAAACAGGTGTAATTACCTTTGAGAGGTGCTATCGACGGGGGAGCTCCTGTTAGTACATCCAATGTAACTTTAGAGAAGAGCTGAGCCATCGTGGTGCACAGGGAGGAATTGTCAGAATTAGGTTTATACAATTTTAATACGCATCAAAGACCTTGCAGCCCGGTTTGTGGGTCTAATCTAAAGGGGGATGTTCCTAGTTGTGGCCTTGCTGTGGCACAAGCAATGCAGCCGCTTTGGTTATATTGTCTAGCTGTGTAATACATCCATTCTAACCATTCATTTCTGTCTTGGTATCCTGTTTCTAAAGCTAATTTATCTTCTAGTGTCAAGTTACTGAGATATTGGATCTTAGGATTAACGTGTGGTGTGGGCACATCCTTGGGAGTGGAGGTGGTTTGGATTGGAGCATTTACCAGGTTGATTCTAATTAGTCCTTTTGGGTCAGTACCAGGTACATCTATACCCAGGACGAGGTAAAAGCTGTTCTTGCCCTTGCTGAGGGGAGTTTGAGTCATACCCTGTATAGTTAGTATTAAGGGATTGTGTCCTGTGGTCTCCTTATCTGTATTAGATTTAGGCTGTCCTCTAAAAAAGGCTATCTGGTTTTGGAATTTTGACCATACCGGGCAGGTTGGAGTGGAGGTGCGCCCTCGGGGACCCGTGTTCCAGTATACAAAACTCCAATTTGGACACCAAGGTGAGTCAGGGGTACCAGTAGGAAAGAGGCACAGATATGCATCGTACTCTCTCCAGCTTTAAACTCTACCCCCACAATCAATTACTTCACATAAATCAAACTGGACAACGGTGGTATTAGTCTTAGAGGCTTCAATAATTAATTTAGTCCCATAAGGGTCAGCGGTGTTTGCAGGGGTGCTTCTTTGAAAGCATCCCAATAGCTTGTAACTGGTATCATGGGCGGGCTGGATTATAGTAGGGGCTTTTTGTGTTGAAGCCTCTGATTTTATCTGTCTCCCCCACCATAACGTAGGAACTGTGATAAGTAAGAGAACAATACCTAGGGAGAGTTTTGCAGAGTTAATGCTGTGACCTGGTTGTGTCCTCGGTGAGGTCATGGTGGCTGCTTTGGTGCTCAGGTTGTGTCAGGTCAGAGTCAGTGGTTTGGGAGGTTCTTAAGTCAGTACGAACCTCGGTCAGGGATCTATCAGTTGGGTCATGTGCTGGTGCACAATGAGTTCTGTGAATCCAGTTGCTGAGTTTGTCCTGTGATAACCACACTTTCACACAGTGTGTGGTTACCTCTGCCACCTTGTATGGTCCTTTCCACCTGGGGGAGGACCAGTTGAGTTTGGTGATTTTCCTGTAGATCCAACTTCCCACTGCTACAGCCGGTGCAGTGGGGCTCTGCTCCTTGGTGAGTATTTCTGTCACCTGTTGAGAGATGCTTGTCACAGCATTGTTCAGTGTTTGTACATATTCAGACAAGGTCTCATGTTGTACTAATGCTGGTGGGGAGTCTGTAGGGGCAACAGTGAATGGACAGGGCATTTTTCTCCCTGTCAGGATTTCATGAGGGCTGACATTCAGGGTGGTATTTGGTGTGGATCTGAGGTTAAAGAGCACAATAGGAAGGGCTGCCACCCAGGTCAATTTGGTGTCTGCGCAGACTTTTGCCAACCCTTCCTTAATGGAGCGATTTGCCCTCTCTACTAACCCTTGTGAAGCTGGGTGATAGACAGCTCCAAACTTGTGTTGGATCCCAAACATTTTTTCCACTTCTCCTAGATCCTCATTAGAGAAGTGAGTCCCGTTGTCAGACCTTACCACCTCTGGTACCCCAAATCTGGGGATTATTTCTCTAGTGAGCCACTTAATCACTTCCTTAGCTTTTTCAGTCTTGGTGGGTGTGGCCTCTACCCACCGGGAAAAAGGGTCTACACAGACTAAGAGGTATCTTTTGCCCTCGACTCTGTGGTCTGCACCCATGTCAGTGAAGTCGATCACTATTTCTTTCCATGGGGCATCAGGCACAGGAAAGCAGCCCAATCCTGCTTTCAGTGCTGTTCTCGGGTTATATTTATTGCATATTTCACAACTCTGTACAAAATATTTGGTGATGTCCTGGAGGTAGGGGTGCCACCAGTGTTGGGAAATGAGGGCTGTAACCTTAGAAGTTGCACAGTGACCTCTACTGTGCGCTTCTTGGCACAAAATGTTCAGTAGTCCAGCCGGAGCTACTATTTTCCCTTCATGGCTTCTCCAAAGAGCTGTCTCATCTTTGGAGGCACCTTTGTCTCTCCACGTCTGCTTTTCAGATGGAGCGGCTGCTTCTTGCAGCTCTTTAACTTTCTGTATGCATAAGTCTCTATGTGGTTCACCCACTGTTGACTTCTGAGCCATTTGTCTATGTACATTATTTACAGTGTAGCCAGCTACAGTTTTGGCAGCGAGGTCAGCCGCATTGTTTCCTCTGGTTATTCTTCCATCTCCCTTTTGATGTCCTTGGGTCCATGGCACCATTTGTTAGAAAATAACCAATTCTTTTGTTGGAAGCATGAGAAATGACGACAGGAGAAGACTCTTTAAAATCAGACATTCAGTGAACTTTCTGCTGATTTTAAACAGTCCTCTCCTGTCGTCACTTCTCGTGCTTCCAACAAAAGAATTGGTTATTTTCTAACAATACCTGTTCCACACTATTTTTAGCCTTTCAGATAGTATTCTTCTCTTTTTAATTAAAAAAAGGTCTGCCAGTCTCAAAATGGCATATACAGTGCTGCTTGAAATTTTGTGATCAATTTTATTATTTCTGCATGAATCTGACCTAAGACTACACATATAAAAGTGGTGTGATTTAGGGGGCTGGAATAACAACCCTTCAGCAGGCCACTTCCAGGCTATCTTCTACCGTCTGATGGTGCGGTGTGTCTACAAGTACATCAGGAAATGTGGTAGCGCAGGATGACACTGTGGCCCTGTCTGTTTTTGAGATGTCCTCTTCTCCAGGAGTAGAAGAAACTGAGCTTCGATCCCCTTTCGCCAACATTCCTGCCATTGTGTGTGACCATAGCTACTTACCAACCCGCTTTGGTAGCCTTGTGGACAATGCCCTTGTTTATATCTCAGGGTTTGTTGTTCACCAAGTTTTGAAACGCCTATCTTGTGATATGTGCCGTGGTAGTTTAGTGAGTGATGCCATACCTCCATCATTTGATCAGAGCTACCACTTGCTCACACTAAAGAACAAAGGAGGGCTGATGATTCCTTCTGAGGGCACAGTAAAGGTGGTTAGGTCAGCGTTTCATTTGGCAGTCAACATCACGACAAGCCGTCAAAGTGGCCTTTCAGTTTGTCGGGCTGAGACTGGTTCAGAGGATGTCTTTTTTTCTTGAGGGGCACATTCAGGAAACACAGTTTGGAATTGACAACCACCATTTTGTGCTGATGTCACTGGTTGTGTCTGCCTGTTATCAACAGCTGAATCACACACATTCCCTGTGCCACATCATTGCTGTCTCTGTTTACGGGGGGGGGGCCTGGTTGAGGGGTCGACCA
>NW_018128221.1:6647-12574 GCF_001952655.1 Monopterus albus
CTATACCTGCTCTATGTAAAAGCCAGCCAATTATGGTCTTTTTTTATTTGCAGACTTTATTCTATTTCCCATTACACTACTGGTTAAAAATCACTGGACATAAAAACAATCAAAATTTAACTGTAGTCGTCAGTGCTTTAATTCCCATAGACACATCTACATTTCAGGAACTGGTATAGACAGATGTAATAATCAATATTTAACTGTTATTTATTATCACAGTAACAGCATTACAAAAGTTGGTAGCTGTAAACACTAATGAAAACATCAAAAAAGTACATATGCCGGTTTGGTTCCTACCTTTGTGCTAAATATATACGGAGTAGTTGACATTTATAATCATCAGACAACGTGGCACATGTTGGTTTTGGTTCCTATGTGGTTCCTAAACATATTTATGCGTGTGTGAATGTCAGGAAATCACTTATAATACGTCGTAGAAATGTGTTTTAAATGTGTTTTCTAAAGCTCAGTTCATTCACTTGTATTGTATCATGGGGCAGAACGTCACTTCCAATATGGCGCCTACGTTGATGTGTCGTAGCAGCGGGCTAACCTGCTCAATGCGGCGTCTATGTACATTATGTCTATGGTTATGAGCCCTTTGGAATGTCACAACGGCCATTGTTCCTCTGCTATGTGTGTCCTCACTTCCGCTGGTCAGTGTAATCATTGAGTCCATACAGTCTAAAGTAGCTGCCACAGAGAATAACGGATGATGTTTAACAGATTGTGGACATTTTGTCAGTGTTACCGGTCAGGCTTCCCCTTTAAGAGATTATGGTCAGTGTACTTGTGACATGGGAAGCAGCGGTATCTGTTTTGGGGAAAGGTTTCAGCAGTTAGCTAAAAAAGTGTCTAGATAAGCTGGCAGAGCGGTATATGAGATATAAGACGACAAATAATTATGCTCGCTGAGACGAGGCAGAATAACGTCCATGTTCGAGCCAAATTCTGTTTCCCTTTTCTCTTCATGACCACCGACCCCAGGGCTGCTAAGGCTAGCTAACATAAAGCTAGCATAAACACCAGAGGACTCCCAGCTGTAATTTTTTTACTGGATGCTACCCATTTGATTTTGAAGGTTGCTAAGGAATAATCTTCTAAACTTTCTAATTTATGCTAATGCTAATTTTGCTTAGAGGGATACCCCATATAGCCAAAGTATAAATAATGTTCCTGTTTATAACATACCACTTGGTTATTGCTGGAAAGGATGTTTTTTTAGCACTGGGCAACGACTAAAATCCTTAATCTCGTTAACTGCATGATTTTTCTGAGATTAACCACGATTAACTGCATTGATATGAGCGGCATTCAATAATTAATTCAAAAGTAGTGTATTGTGCACTTGTATTTTAAAAGTACTACTATATGAACAAAAGTGCAATAACATTTGGTTTGCAAACACTTTAAACAAATAAGTTGCTTTTTACACAGTAGCAGCAAGTCTCAAACGATGTAATCAAGCTCATATCAAAGCATATCAATCAAGGCTCATACATGCCGTCATTGGTTGCGATCCTATTAACGTTCCTCAGACCGACATCTTCCACAATACTAATTGGCCTGCAGTTTGTAGCTATTCACTTTGCTATGGCATTTGTTAGCTTGTCTTGCTTTTGTTTATCTATACTTCTCCCACACGCTACATCCAACGTAGTTTGCTGAAGCCTCCCTCCGCTGTTTGTTTGGGTCGGTGATTTGCTGGCATCAACTGTGTGTATTGCATTTAAGTGATACTTCTGACTCGTAGTACTCCGGTGATAAGAAAATTCAGCTTTGCACTGGCTACAAATGACTTTGGTTCTATCAACTCCACCATGTGGAAGAGATTTAAATTGGAAATGTCCACGTAAGAGTCCTTTACCTTTCTCCATTTTTCTGTCCCCGCCAGTTCTATTCAGTTCCAGTTCAGGTCTTAGGCCCACCCCAAATACTCTTATTGGTTGAGACGCGTGATGACGCCCATCTCAAGCCAGTACTGATCAACATCCCGCCCCTCCTGTTACCCACGGTTTGTCTGTATGTGTATTCAGAGCCAGTGAGCAACGCACATTCAAAATAATTATAAAAATATTGGTATAAGTAAATGGTAAATGGCAAACGGACTGTATTTATATAGTGCATTTCCACAGTGTGTTACACTGGCTAAAGCGCTTTACAGAGATGATACACCATTCACCCATTCACACAGAACATTCCAAGGCTAATATTTTGAATAGACATTACTTCTCTGTGGACACTTGTGCACACTTGTTAGCTTCTCTCACCAATGATCCATGGTAGTAACAAAATATTAACAATATTACTGTGGACGAATGTGACTTACATCATCATGAAATAACCTTAGAAAAATCCACTGGACTTAGATTTTTAGATTGAAGATGTTTCACCTCTCATCCAAGAGGCTTCATCAGAAGATGTTTCACCTCTCATCCAAGAGGCTTCTGATGAAGCCTCTTGGATGAGAGGTGAAACGTCTTCGATCTAGAAATCTAAGTCCAGTTGATTTTTCTAAGGTTATTTCATTTTACTATGACCTGGATGACTGAGAATCTGCACAGACATCTTACATCATCATAAATATTATTCTAGTGGGTGCTGGTGGTGCCTATTTTTATTTTTTTTTACAATCTCAGAGAACGATGGTTACGATCAGTAACCCAAGCTTCTATGAGTATAGGCGTAGCCCTCTAAGAGCTGTCGCTATTGGGTTTTGTTAGGGTGATTTTTATTTTTACATAGATATGAATAGGATTAGCTAAGGTTTTTTATTATATAACACACAAGTCTATATACTTTAATCTTACAGTTATTGTTCATGTAGTTACATATCACCCTATGTGTTCACTGAATCACTGGCCAATATTTATTGTGTAAGCCAACAGGAGCACTGTTTAACATCAAAGGGACTGGGTCCACAGTTACTTTATTATTACCACCTGGCAGATGAGACCAGAGGAATTAAGGTTCACTGGGACACTATGGTTAGGAAATAGAGATTAGCTCTGAAGCCAGGAAGAGGAGAAAACTTCAAAGGTAGAACCATTACACACACACACACACACACACACACACACACACAGACACACACAGGCAGGCAGAGCAGTTTTATTGGAACCGGAAAGCAATGCCTAAAATGGAGCAGTTAGTTGGAAACAAAGAAAGAAGTAAGTGTCTATGTAGAAATTAAGACAGTATACGTATTCTTCCCCTTTTAGGGCGCAGTCCACGATCATTGGAGCAGAGAGGATGATTGGAGGACGGACGGACTGAAGGACCAATCACGGGAGAGTTAAGTCTAAACCACGACTTCTCCCAGTTTTTGACCAATTAGATAGTAGTACCTTTTCATACAAATATTGTATACTGGCAAGTTGAGGACAGTCTTTTCTGTTTATGAAGATCCATCTGCACATGCTTATTTTGATACGTTAATGCATAATAAATTTCACATAGTGAAATATATATCCTTTTATTAGTCTTTTTTTTTCAAAGAAAAAGAACTCTCCTCACAGTTTATCCCTCGCGCATGCGCAGCCCTGAAGAGATTCTTTCGCGCCCTGTGCCCTGCGCTGGGCTGTCCTCAATTAGGTCCGCAGCAGCAGTATAACTGCCAATATGACCTAAGCTCACCTCCCTAAAAAAGCCAGCACTTTTTCTTCATCTGGCGGGGGTGGGGACAGCAGGGCCACCAGCTTAGATGGCTACGCCTATACTCATAGAAGCTTTGGTTACTGTACGTAACCGTCGTTCTATTTCGTATAGGCTTCGCCCTCTAAGCGTTGTCGCTATTGGGATAAAGCGCAGCTGGATGTAGTCAATGCCCTGTTGGCACACCGCCGACCAAGAGCATTAGAAAAAAAAAAAACATACACCACACCTTGCTAAGTACTCCCCAACAGTAGCCAAGCAGGGGGGGGGGCTGCATAGCATGTTGGATAATGGGACATATATGCCTCAGCCGCACGCGGCAAAAAACAGGCACCCGTGATGACCACGAAGGCACAGGTTCAATGGGGAGCACATGGGGTGTGTGTGTGTGTGTGTGAACGAAGCAGAGCACACATCACACCAGTGCGCAGCGTGCGGCGAAAAGACCAAGCGCCCATGGGTGCATCACAAAAAAGATGTCCATTGGGGCATAGGTGTGATGGGGGGTGCATGGAGTGTGTGTGTGAGTGTAGCAGGGCACACACCACGCCAGCGCACAGCGATCAGACCGGTTGGAGTTTGGCTGTTCATTTTGCTGCCTGAGCGAGTGACCCAGGGTCAGCGGTGGTGGCGCATTCACGTGACACGACAGGGAAAGGGGTCACCATTGCACGCGACACTCAGTGAGAACTCGGATGTATCCCGGAGGTAAAAACAGGTGAAGGGACAAGGGGAAGCCCAGGAGGCTGCTGTGCAGATATCTTCCACAGCCATGCCTCTAAGAAGGGCAGTGGAGGATGCAATGGCTTGCATAGAATGGGCTCTGATGCCAGGTGGGGGGTCGCTCCCGGCCGATATGTAAGCCTGTGTAATAGCTTCACACAGCCAGTGAGACAGCCGTTGTTTTGTCAAAAGCTGCCCAAGAGAGCAGCTCTTGTAATGCACAAACAGCTGTTGTGTCTGCCTGACAGTTGCCATGTGCCCTACATAATGGGACAAAGCGCGCACCGGGCAGAGGGCATGAAGGTTCATATCTGCCTTGTCTCCGTGAGGAGGAGGGAAGAACCCATCCAGAGAAATAACTCTGGATCGGTAAGAGGATGAGATAATTTTAGGTGCATACGCGGGATTCGGTCTGAGAATGGCCACACTATTGTCTCCACGGATAAGGAGGCACGCCGGTGAGACAGACAGTGCACACAAATTGCCAACGCACTTCGCCGAAGTCAAGGCTAGGAGGAGCGCCATTTTCAGGGAGAGATGTTTGAGAGATATGTGTGCCATGGGCTCAAAAGGAGGCCCACTGAGTGCGCGTAGGACCAGAGGCAGATTCCACTGTGGCACCGTTGTGCGCATCACAGGTCTCAGTCTGCCCACACCCCTGAGAAAACGTTTTACCACTGGGTGTGCAAATATGGTTCTCTCGCCAAGACCTTCATGGCATGATGAGATGGCGGCAGCATAAGCTTTAACGGTAGACAGAGCCAGGTTTCTTGCAACCAGGGTCTGTAGAAACGTCAGCACCTCAGCCACGGGGCAGGAGGTGGGGGCTGTGCCTTTCTCCATGCACCATTGCTGAAAAGCTGACCACTTTGCAGCGTAAGGCGCCATTGTACTGAATAGTGTACTGAATAGTGCGCACCACCGCTGGAGGCAATCCTATGCTCTCCAGTTGTTCCCGTTCAGGGGCCAGGCCCACAGCCGTTTAAAATGTATGAGGCTTAGAAAACTTCTAAATAGTAGTATGAATGTCCTTGAAGAGCTGAACATTCGAATACCTGAAATAGCTGAAACTATGATGAAGTAGAAGTTTCTCATTCATTTGAATGGGGCAAGATTTTCAAAATAAAGCTAAATATTTAAAATGTATGAAGTTTAGAAAACTTCTGAAGAGAAGCATGAATTACCTTGAAGAGCTGAACATTTTGATAGCTGAAATAGCTGAAAGTTTGCTGAAATAGAATTTTCCCATTCATTTGAATGGGGCAAGATTGTCAAAATAAAGCTAAAGATTTAAAATTTATGAAGTTTAGAAAACTTCGGAATAGTAGTATGAATGCCCTTGAAGAGCTGAACATTTTAATAGCTGAAATAGCTGAAAGTTTGCTGAAGTAAAATTTTCCCATTCATTTGAATGGGGAAAAATTTTCAGAATAAAGCTGAATATTTTAAAAAGTATAAAAGTTACAAAAAAAGTTGTATACAACAGCGCATGTCCTGAAAAAGCCGAACATTTTGATACCTGGATGGCTTTTCTAGCTGTAATTATG
>NW_018128221.1:14463-20555 GCF_001952655.1 Monopterus albus
TTGCAAATGTATATGAATGGATTTAATCAAATTTTGCAAACACATAAAAAAACTTTAGGATGCATTATCATGTTTTAAAAAGCATAAATATCACAAGCAGCTTGGCAACTGTTCAAAACAGTGTTCAGTATAAAATCACTCGAATCTGTTTAGTCTAATTATAACTAACAGAGTAGTAGAGAGTCCAGCCTCTCTCAAGGCGGGTCTGGGAAGAGTTCGGTGAGGCCATGGAGAAGGACTATCGGTCGGCCTCGAAGAGATTCTGGCAAACCGTCCGGCGCCTCAGGAGGGGGAAGCAGTGCCCTGCCGAAAATGTTTACAGTGGAGGAGGGCAGCTGTTGACCTCAACTGGGGATATTGTCGGACGGTGGAAGGAATACTTCGAGGATCTCCTCAATCCCGGCGCCATGTCTTCCGATGAGGAAGCAGAGGCTGAGGGCTCAGAGGTGGACTCGTCCATCACCCAAGCTGAAGTCACTGAGGTAGTCAAGAAGCTCCTCGGTGGCAAGGCACCGGGGGTGGATGAGATCCACCCTGAGTACCTTAAGTCTCTGGATGTTGTTGGGCTGTCTTGGTTGACACGCCTCTGCAACGTTGCATGGTGGTCGGGGACAGTGCCTCTGGACTATTTGTATGGATGCTGATTCAGCATCCATACAAATATAAAGTAGATGAGCAATAATACAAATCTAAATGGGCATTAACACATATCTAAATCACTTTAAAGCAGCAGGTGAAGGAAGCAAATAAAAATACAACAGGAACACCTCACACGTGAGCACAACATGATCAGTGCACGCCCATCTAATGATCTGTAAATATGTTTTAAAGAACTGCACACAGAGAATTGTTTTTATACATCTGTAAATCTAGATTTTATTTGTAGATTACTGAACACACACTTGTGGCCTTCATGAGATGCACAGATTGATTTTTACACATTTATAACCTTGACTGAGTTTGTAAGTCTCTGAATACACACTGCTCGCTACTTATGAGAGGATATTATCCCATATGATTGCAGCCTCTCACTAGTAACTACAATAAACAGTGTCAATCAGCATTTTCCTTTGGGGTTTTAAACCACTGCCATATACACACCCACTTTGATCCTCTGTAATAAAACTATCTGGAAGCACACACACACAGATAATAAGCAGTCATGAAGTTGACTGACAAGTTGAACTGAATTTAAACCGTGTTTATGGTGACTGAGTAAACAAGAGTTGAAACCGGATTGGCCCTCTCGGCCGTTCACCTCTTGGCCAGCAGCCTCATGAGCTTGTTTATGATGAGCTGCAGGGTAGATGGCACGTAGACTGCACCAACACTCCAGGTACGTTACTTTGAGTCTAATAAACTCCTAAATTATTACAATTTAACTTAAAAAAAATTTTTTTATTCATAGAAATGTCCTGCTCAGAAACAAAAATAAAATTCATGTGGGTGTGTTAAATCACATGTCCAGATTGGTTTCATGTTTTATCAGTTGGTTAATAGTTTTTTTAAAGTGTTGCACTTTAGGCACTGATTCCCCCCAAACTGTCAGGCTTCAGGTTTGAGAGTTTGAGTCTGTGTTTAACTGCAGCTTTTGCTTAGAGGAAATGCGCCGGTGGTACTGAAGCCACTAACGGACACCACACAGTACCACAAAAGTTTCATGTGAAACTGCAACAAACTAAGGAGGAGATAAAGTAGAAATGAAAGCTTGAACATGCTGTGTTTGAGTTTTGCAAAGCCTGAAAACCAGAATCCAGATTTGCTGAAACAAATTAAATTTTTCATTTTTTTACTTTTTAGTGCTAAAATTTGTTGGTCAAGGGTCTGGTCAGAGAGTTTGACGTATAGGTGCAGCAGGTTAAACTTTAAGGTTTGGTCACCCACCCTGAAATCCATTAATAAACTGTGTATATTGCTATTTAGCAGGTGCAGCCTTTACCATGTTCACCTTCTTTATTTATCATGTTAGCACGCTAACAATTGCTAATTAGCATTAACCACAAAGTACAGCTAAGGCTGATGAGACTGTGACTAGTTTTGCAGGTATTTGGTCATAAACCAAAGTCCTGCACATGTGATGATGACCAGAGCCCATAGGATTTGTCCTCCTGGACCATGAATGTTTGTATCAAAGTTTATGCCAATCACTCCCAGAGTTGCTGAGACATTTTTAACGTGGAGCCAAGCTGTGGCTCAAGCAACCGACACTGTCAGTGCAGCTGTGCTGCTAGTATCTAAAACCTGATTGTTAATGTGTTTGTCAAAAACTATCACATGTACAAATCACTGAAAGGCAAGTTTAAATAATTTGTTCAGATCTCATGAAGACTTGGTGTCATGTGACTGTAACTCTGTTATGAAGCATCCATTGTGTGCTGATACAACAGATGGACTACTGAACAGACTGAAGTGGCCCAGAGCTTCACCTGCAAAGTGTCAGAGAGACACAAAACAACCACAAAGAGCTGCAAATGGCTACCTGTTTGTGCAGAGGGGCCCTGATTCATCCACCACTTACACCTGCTTTACATGTGAAGTTATTTGTTGACGAGCACATATCTGCTAAACACATGAACATGTTCTGCTGGGAGCCACTGGCCACACATCTGAAACTAATTTTTGATCTTACACAGTTTTGAATAGCACAGCTCTGGAATCCTCTGTGACTCACACTGTCCTAAACTGACTCACCTGGCTAAATGAAGTTCAGGGTTACCCTATATCATAATATCATATTCATCATACAAGAAAAAAACAACAAGAAAAGGAAAATAATTTGGAATTAAAGATAAAACTACTGACAGAATCATATTCAAACAACCCTAAAGAACGAATACAAAATGAATTGAACCACCTCAATACTGAAAGTAACAACTCAAATAGGAACAGTTTCAATATAGTAAGAAAATAGGTAAATATTTGGCAAATCAACTACAATGTAAAAAAAAAAAAGGCAATCATTACATTCATAATTCACAGGATATTAGCAATGTATTTCCAGCCTTTTATAGCACATTATACTCTTCTGGTCACCAACCAAATCTATCTGAAATAGATATTTTCCTAAACAATATAAAATTACCAACACTATCCAGAGAACAAACCGATACCCTAGATGCCCCCATCATTTTGGATGAATTCCATAAAGCACTGAAATCCATGCCAAATAATAAATCACCTGGACCTGACAGATTCCCTGCTGAGTTTTATAAACACTTCTGGCAGATTCTATCACCGCTATTTCTCAGAGTTACCACAGAAATTAAAACCACCTCCACAGTACTGACACATATGAATATGGCCGCCTGCCATGACACTCCTGCTGGAACCCAATAAAGACCTAACCCACCCTTCCAGTTACCATCCTATCTCACTTATTAACACAGATTTAAAAATGATCACCAAAGCACTAGCCACTAGAATAGAGACAGTTACTCCAATAATAATCCACCCAGACCAAACGGGCTTCATTAAAAGTAGACACGCTTTGGATAACACCCATAAACTATTTAACTTAATCAGTCTTGCACAACAAAAACAAACTGTCACCATAATTGTATCATTAGATGCAGAAAAAGCATTCGACAAAGTTAACTGGTCATTTCTCTTCAGCACACTACACAGGTTTGGTTTTGGAGAGTCCGTCATCCACTCGATTAAAATTCTACATCATTTAGAGCTACAATAACCACAAATGGAATAACCTCGCAAAGTTTCACACTTCACCGGGGAACCAGACAAGGATGCCCACTCTCACCATCTCTATTCAACATTTTCATTGAACCTCTAGCAGCAGCGATATGACTGAATAATAGCATCAAATAATACAAGATACTAACTCAACATAAAATTAGCTTCTATGCAGATGATTTATTATTATATTTACAGGACCCCTACAGTTCACTACAGGAAACTTTCTCCATTATTAATACATTCTCCATTTGTTAATTTTATATACTTTTGTTTTATGAATATACACATATATCTGGGTATATATATATAAGTATGTGTATGCAAAAAGTATATATTGTATTTATATGATTGAAATTGCTTTATTCTTTTTTGTGTTTTATCTCTTTTTAATTGTTTCATTACTACAATCATCCATTTTCTATCAACTGCCTTTTCTTTCCTCTACATTGAACCCCCTGCCCCCAGTTTCTTAATTTATTTGGTTTACAGTAATATTATAATTTTTTTCCCCCAATAAATACTGAATACTGAAACAATTGCTCATTGTTTCCTGTGGCCCAACTTGGGTCTCCTCCCCTGTGACTCACATTGTCATGAACTGCACTGTACAGCTGCTTCACAGAGGACTCAGACCCCTTCACTCACAGTAACAAGGTAAAAACGGTCTCATCGTAGGTAATTCACACATTTATTACAAAGCTAAACCTTGCATTTATCAAAGTATTCAGAGCCTGAGCTGAGCATTGTGGTATGGTGCATCCGGTTTGCTTTGCACCTCTGGAAATAAGCAAATCTATGAACTGCCGCCAAAACCCAATATCATAGGCCGTTGCTCAGAAAACTGCTGTGGAAAAACTCTGCAGGGATCCTTCGCCCAAAAAAGAAGCAGAAGCATGTTCTTGTGATGTTTCCTGCATGTGTCCATTTTATTCAATATGATGTTTGTGGCTCAATTTTTCCTCTCCGCTGTCGCCAAGCGCTGCTCAAGAAAGATTTGTTGGGTTTTTCCTCTATAATATCAATAATAGTAAGGTCTAGACGTTACTCTTTAAAGTGTTCTGAGACGACTTTTGTTGTGATTTGGCGCTATACAAATAAAACTGGATTAAGTTGAGTTGAACTGGCTGGTTCCTGACTGCAGGAGTCCCTGCACCAGACGGCATCTTCCAAACCTCAATCGTGTCAAAACCAAGGCAGCGATCTGAGCAACTCTTCAGCTGCCACGTCTTTGCTTTCATTCAAACATAGCTACACAATTCCTGAGCTTTCATGCTGAATATGCTGATATTCAGATGCTGCTAGAAATATTAAATGTTGTCTTTTTGAAGTAAAAAAAAAAAAAAACACGAGTGACTCGGGCCTGTTTTATTTGTTCATTATTGAGCCTGTGATTATTAAAGCACAGGTCTTAACTGTGGCTGTCATAACGTCACTGTGCTGTAAAGATGTGACTTCCATGTTGCACCGATGTGATTATATATACAGATACAAGGATGAGTAAATGTGCAGGAAAAACACCTGCAGCTATAATGGAGATGACAACTGATCGAATCAGCGACTGATTTCTGGTGTTTTCCAGGCCGCCATGCTGCTGATCCCAGACCTCATCAAGAAGAAGAGAAATGGAGGAGTGCTGAGTGATGACGACATCAAAACTTTCATCCAGGCTGTGACAGATAAAACCATCCAGGACTGTCAGACAGGTACGAACAGGTCTTCAACATGAACCCGCATCATCATCAGTGGTCTCCATTTCCTTTGTCTTTGTCTGTTGAAGGGGCGATGCTGATGGCAATCTGGCAAAAGGGGATGGTTACCAAGGAGACAGAGGCCCTGACCAGAGAGATGATGTTATCGGGGGAAGTGATGTCATGGCCAAAGGAGTGGGCAGGCCGAGTGGTTGATAAACACTCCACAGGGGGAGTAGGAGATAAAGTCAGTTTGGTGCTGACACCTGCACTCGCTGCCTGTGGCTGTAAGGTAGATGTTTCTGAAAGCCATCTCATTTGCCTTCATATGTAGACTCACTGGTTTCCATCTCTGAGTGTCCGGTGTAACCAGTTTATGACTCATGCATTATCGCAACTATTGGCGCAACTTTAACAATGCGCCCTCCGAGGCAAACGTGTTTGCGCGTTCCACTCTCGAATGCCGGCTCTTTCTTCGTTTTCTTCTTTTTTGTGTTTTTTTACTCTTTCTGCAGTGCACAAATGTCATGCACTGCTAACATACAACAGACAGGCATTGCTGAATATCGCCAACTCATACAGCCACTGGGAATTTACTGGTTTCATACCACCAGAGCTACAACTCATTGTTCGCTCCCGCAACAACCACCATCACCCTCAGGAAGCCCCCGAAGCACCGGGCAAGAGCGAGCAGGCTGAAATCAGGAGAGC
>NW_018128221.1:20565-26285 GCF_001952655.1 Monopterus albus
GGAAAGAGAAGAGGACTCCATGCTAGGCTAAAAGCTCACACTACCCAACTGCCAAAACCTAGCTAACGTACAGTCTCTGGAAAACTAATTGGACGAGCTAAGGGCTAGGATTACAGCACAACGGGAAATCAGAGAATGCTGAGCTCTAATTCTCACCAAGACATGGCTTTCTGACAAAGTCCCAGATTCCGCGATTCAGCTACAGACCCACTCTGTACATCAGGGAGACCGCACTGCTGCTTTGGAGAAGGTAAAAGGAGGCGGT
Organism: Monopterus albus; assembly: GCF_001952655.1. Classification (NCBI taxonomy): domain Eukaryota; kingdom Metazoa; phylum Chordata; class Actinopteri; order Synbranchiformes; family Synbranchidae; genus Monopterus; species Monopterus albus. The sequence continues at coordinate 20,831 of NW_018128221.1, forward strand.
GTGTGTGTTTATCATTAACTCGTGGTGTGGAGATGTACAGACTATTTATATGCACTGTTTGCCAGACGTAGAGTTTTTATTGCTGAAATGCTGGCCCTATTATCTAGCAAGAGAGCATAGTGCTGTGTTTCTGGCTGCTGTGCATGTTAGCCCAAGAGCTAATCCCTCTGCGGCTTTCAGCAAACTCTATGATGTGATGAGCACGCTAGAGACAGTGCACCCCGATGCTGTATTTATTGCTACAAGCGACTTTAATCAGTGCAATCTATGGACTCTACTTCCCAAATATTACCAACATGTGAACATTCCCACCCAGGGCAAGAACACTCTAGATCAGGGGTGCCCAATACGTCAATCGCAATCGACCGGTTGATCGCAAAGGTAGTGCTGGTAGATCGCGTGCCATTCAAAAATAAATCAGATGCATCCGACGTAAAACACATGCCAAATGGAATGGTCAGTGTGACGATTTGCTGTGCTGACCCCTAAGAGGAAAAGCAGAAAGTGACAATCATTCATATATAGCCTATCATCCACCCTCCTTATGGCATTTGCTACTTGATTGACATGCAGGGCAGCCAGTCTGAGATCTTGTCTTTTCTGACACATGACTCACTAAGCATGCACAGTCAACCGCACAAGCTACTGCAATACTCCAGTGAGCAAACTACCTTGTCAGCTTTCGAATTAATTTCCACTAAAGGGTATAAAATGAGTGGGGGAGCCGAATCAAGTAAGAAACCGAAAACATATCGAAAACATTCCATTCAAAATGGGAGGAGGACTTTTTTTAGCAACATTATAGTTGAAGTGCGTTTGCTTGATCTACCAATCTACCATCACTATTACGAAGAAGGGAAATGTGGAGCGGCACTTTCAGACTGTTCATAAAAACTATGACGCTCATTCATACATATATTTGTGTGTGTGGTTGTGTGTGTGTGCGTGCGCGTGTAGTATTTTTAGTGTAGGTCGATCATTTTGACTTGGTCATTTGAAAAGTAGATTGCAAGGCAAAAAAGTGTGGGCACCCCTGCTCTAGATCATGTTTACAGTAACATACGTGGTGCATATAGGGCCACACCCCGCCCCCACCTTGGACGCTCAGACCACATTTCTTTGTTCCTGTATCCAGCTTACAGACAAAAACTGAAACAAACAAACCCTGTCACCAAACAAATTAAACTCTGGACCCCAGAGACTGAAGGCACCCTGCAGGACTGTTTTGCCCAGACACACTGGGATGTGTTTAAAGCTGCAGCCACCTCAGAGGACTTTTCTGTCAGCATACAGGACTATGCTGAGTATGTGACCGAATACATTAGTACCTGTATCAACAACACTGTGCCCACCATACAAGTCAGGAGGTTCCCTAACCAGAAGCCCTGGATAAACAGTCAGGTACGCCACATGCTGCGTACTCGCTCTCATGCATTCAGATCAGGCGATGAGACAGAGTACAAAGCTGTGAAGTACAGACTGAGGAAAGCCATCACAGCGGCCAAGAGGCAGTACAGAGAAAAGCTGAATGGCTTATATTCTACTGCTGACTTCGGATGGATGTGGCAAGGCCTGCAGCACATCACAGACTACAGGACCACCACCAGCATCACCAGCTCCACAGACAGCCTGCCGAATGACCTCAACACCTTCTACACCTGCTTTGAGACCTCCAGCCACAGAACAGAAAGGAGGCACACACACACACCGAGACCACTGCATTCTTGTATTGTATTCTTGTATTTTTATTGTGCTTCTTTCACTTGCTGCTTTAAAGTGCTTTAGGTTTGTGTTACTGCCTATTTAGATGTGTTATTGCTCATCTACTTTATATTTCACTTGTATTGTGTGGCATTCATGTGGACAGCAAAGTAAGAATTCATTGTACAAGGAAACACGTTTCCTAACTGTGCATATGACAAATAAACACTTTGAACCTCGAACCTATTGGCAGACAAGAATGTTGATGTTTAAAGCTCCTCTACCTCATGTCTTTTCAGTCCAGTGAGACTCAAAACAAACTGGCACCATCAACCGCTTTCTGCCCCTCCCATCAAGTCCTGCTTCCTGAAGCTATGTAGTGAACTATGGTTGCGTGGTTGGGACAAACTGTACAAAATGCAGCCTCCACCCTTAATTTAGCGTTAGCTGGCTAACAGTAAATGTGTCTGTCCAGTAGGATGCTCTGGTTACTGCTGACGTTACACAAAGCTCCAGTTCCTCCCAAATTAAAATCATATTAATTCAACACAAAGGTAAAATCCTGACCATGCTAGGTGGCTAATGTTACCAAAACAAACAGGTTAGCTTTAGATGCTAACACATCCAGAAGGAAGAACACCACATCTGGATCCAGTCTGAGTCCTCTGGCTGCTTTTAACCCTCTCTATGTCAACCAGTCAAACCCATGTTAACCCTGGTTATTGCTCTTTCTTTGTCCCACTCTGTCTGTGCAAAAAATGCCACCTCTTCACTCGGGCAGCCGCTGGTTCAGACTTTTAGCCTCCCAGAGCTCCTCCATGGCTGTTTGACATGACTACTGGCTGGAAAAACCCTTCTTCTAACCTTGGCTAGGTGGCAGGCGGGGCTGATTTACAGACTGTACTTTGACAACACAGGGTGGAGAAGCTGGAATAACAACAGGAGGCTGTAGGCAGGAGAGGGTCATGGAGGGGGGGTGTAGCTGGAAGACACCATGTCCTGTCCCACTGTCACTGGGGTTATCAGACACTGGGGGAAACCTCAGGGACAGATTCAAAGAAAATTATCACTCCACTATGCTACAGTTAAAGTTAGAGAAAGATCCCGTTTAGTGTTCAGATCTATGACAGGACTCCGAATACTACAGATATGATACACACTCATCCACCTTCACACATTAACAGCTTAAAACAGGGAAACAGTGCCACGTTCACCACTGCAAAACTCTTAGACCACTTTCACACTGCAGGCTGAAGTGACTCAAATCCGATCTTTTTGCCCAAATGCGACCCATATCCGATTTCCTTATGACAGTGTGAACAGCACAAATCCAATTTTTTCAAATCCGACCCAGGCCACTTTCATATGTGGTCCTAAATCAGATACGTATCCGATGTTTTGCAATGCGACTTCAGTCTGAACGGCCAGGTCGCATTTCATGCGATTTTTATGTCACTGAAATGCGACAGACGTCACAATTCTGCGCTGGAGGAGGCGAAGGGTAATAAAAAAATGGCAGACAACGGTGATTCAGGTGGTGATAACATTTCCCTTCTCACTCGGAAATTATTAATGAATTCTGTGTCCGTGAAGCCCCTCACGGAATCCCACCAGTCCTGGCTCCGACTCCGCACCCACACATTCCTCTGTACAGAGGTAGCAGCCACTGCTCCACAAAAGGCCATAAGCAATATTTGTGCTCTCCTTCTTCTTGATATTCGTCTTATTATTATGTTTTTATTTCGATTGCAAATTGTCAGGTACATCGCTACGCACATGCTATCATGAGCCACATCCATTTTTATTTCCGCAAACACAGTACGCTGCGTCTAACGTCACGTCCTCTTCTGCACATGCGGGTCACTTCAGGACCGTATACCGTTCACACATGAGACAGATGGCAGTCGCATTTAAATGACAGTGTGAACAACGCAAAAAAATCGGATTTGAGCATTAAGACCTGCAGTGTGAACGTAGACTAAGTGCACAGTGACCTGTAACACCGTCTACAAAACTAATGTTGCTACTGTAGCAGGAATATAAAATGTTTTAATGCAAGGTGTGTCTTTGTCAGGTGCCAATGATCAGTGGGCAGGGCTTGGCTCATACAGGAGGAACTCTGGATAAATTGGAATCAATTCCAGGATTCAATATCCACCAGTCGCCAAAACAGGTGCAGCAAAACTTTGATATGTGAACTATTTCATTTACAACAAACTACATATTACTTTATTGTACAACCTGCTACTATACCTGAGTTTCCAATATCGGAGTTTGTAATTTTTTAAACCCCTTTTTCATTTATCAAATGAAAGTTCTCAAATGGATAAACCCAGGATGGGATTTAGTCGCTGGGTCCATTTTGGATCGGATTCCAAGTTGGTAAAGTACCAACAGTCAAATTTTTCCCTTCATCTCGTTCCGATGATGAACACAACAACAAACATGGCCGACTGGCTTAAACATTTCAAAGTTAGCGAAACAACTGTAGAATGTGATATTTGTGGAGGAAGATCAAGTCCTGCATTTAAATGTGCTATGGGTCCAACACGTTAAATCAGACACATGCAGTAGGTATCACCTCTGAACTTATGTACTACAGTATGTAATATACATGAATGTACTGACTGCAGATTGTGGAGATCCTGGGCTCAGTGGGCTGTTGCATTGTGGGACAGACCGAGAAGTTGGTTCCTGCAGATCGAGTCCTGTACGCTCTGCGGGACGCCACCAGCACTGTGGACAGCATACCACTCATTACTGGTACTGAACCGGTGCCACCAACACCGCCCAGACATATTAACAGCAGGTCTGCTCAGTTAAACATGACTTTAAATGTTTTTCCAGGCTCTATTATCTCAAAGAAAGGTGCCGAGTCTCTGGCTGCGCTGGTGCTGGATGTGAAGTTCGGACGAGCTGCTCTGTACAAGGACCCGGAGGGCGCTAAAGCGCTAGCACAGTCGATGGTACGTTCGTCACCAGGACCTCCCTAACACACAGCGAGCCCTGTTGGACTACAAACTTAAAAATATTATTTTTATTTACATGTATTAATATTTGTTGAATTCTGTACAACAACAGATGAAGTATGTGCGACTTAGTTATCGATCTACTAAAATAACATAAATGTTAGAAAGCTGGGATGCTTAACATCTGTCGTGTATAGAATTAATTCACAGGGAGAATCACTGCAGTGCCAATCATCATTTATTGAATAATATATAGTAATGTGAATTCCAGAGGGAGAGAAACAGAATCACCTGGAGTTATGGATCTCTGCAGAGTTTGGGGTCTTTGTCTGTCTTCTCAGGTCCCCCCAAATGCACCCACACGCTCGTCAAGTCTGAGTCTATCTGAGTCTGTCTAATCAGCCTTGCAGCTGATTATATAGCCCTTTCTACTTCTTGAACCTCCTGCATCATGTCATTCTGGACATCTAGCGGGCCCCCTCCCGTCTCACTCCGGTTCTGGGAAGCCCCTAGAATTACTGGAAAACAGGACGCTGGACCCCATGTTTATGCAGAGGATCCTCACAGAAGTTTATCTCTGACCATACTTAGCCCTGTGGTGGTTAGCAGTAAATCAGACTCCAGACAAAATATGTAATCAAACAGCATGTAGCTAACATTTGGTATCAGCTTGTGTGTGTCTGTGTGTCTGTGTGTGTGCTGAGTGGTCATTAAGTTCATGTGAGTTGAGTTTATGTAAGTAATCAAAATATTCCCTGTTTACTTAGAATGTAGCTAACACTGGC
>NW_018128221.1:26813-27102 GCF_001952655.1 Monopterus albus
TTAGTCCTAAACCTCTACTCAAAAATCTGCAATAATTTGCTGTAATAGAATGAAAGTGATTAAAATGCTCAGTACTGAAAATACTCTGTAATAAGAATGGTTGGATAATAAATGTGCAAAAATGATTATCTGCGATTAATATAAGTGATTCTTGATTATATGTAATTGATCATCTGTGATTTGGAGATGTAATGTGATGTGATGTTGTCCATCGTCCGTCGTCAGCTCATCCTCCTCACTCGGCGGCCACCTGGTAAATCTCTTCTCCATCTTCTCCTCTGATGTCTAG
>NW_018128221.1:34805-36432 GCF_001952655.1 Monopterus albus
GATTTTTCCCAAGAGAGCCTTGATGTCTCCCATTGCCAGAATTGTGGCAATAGTTTCTTCCTCAAACGCAGCTATCCACTTTCCAGCCCCATCTTGGAGACAAGGGAGGTGCTGCACCAAGCCCTCTAAATCCATTGTAGGCCAGGGCACATACTGTAGCTGTGCTCCTTTGGCCAGCAGTGGAAATGATGTGGCCTCTGCACATTCAGGTGGATCTTCTGATTCTCCACTGTTCAGTGTGATTACTGCATCCAAGCGTCCACATTCTTTCTCTGATGGGGACTGATTCCCTTTGCAAGCTTGAGGTAATGACTGAACTACTTTCCTCCTCTCTGTGACATGAGGAGGCTTTGGCTTAGCTCCTGCAAGCTCATATCTCTCTTCTTCTTCCCTCTCCTTTCTTCCAGGAGTGGACACCTTACTGGGCACAGGTGGAAAACTGAGGGAGTAGTCTTTTGAATCAAAAGGGACCAAGGCCTCTTCTGCTCTATCCTTTGGCCCGCCGTCCATCTCACCACACTGCCCATCTTCCTCTTTTTCAGCGTCCATCAATACTTTCACAACTTCGTCATGCAAACCACTTAAACGTTTGCGGGCCTCTCCATGTGGGAGATGGAGCCCTTTCCAGTAAGCCTCGGGCAGATCTCCCAAGCCATCCGGCAGCTCCGCCTTCTCCTGCTGTCCAAAGCTGACTGCATACTCCAGCTCTTCTACAGGATAAATTGACTTCTTTCCAGATTTCATCACATAGTCACCTTTGAGTCTTAACTGTCGCACAGGCATTTGAGTGGCGTACGGTGGTGGCTGATCCGTTCCCCGGACCAGCTTCTTTTTCTGTTCCAGCTGCTCTCTGACGTACTTGGCCGTCTTTTCTCGCAGCAGTTTTGCATGATTGATGAACAATTGGATGATAGCCAGTTCTCTTTCACGCTTACGCACACGCTTTGCTGACTTTTCTTTTGCCTTGTGGTTCTTTATAACCACCTCCATTTCACGACATTGGTTAAGATCAAATGTTCCATCTTGTGGCCAAGGTGACAGGAGATTTCGTGTTCTGCGGTTCCACTTTCGTGACAAATTGTCAATTTCCTCGGCGAGCAGAGGATTTTGCTTACCTAAAACCATCACTGGAGATGTGCTCTTCAGTTTTCCAGGCTCCATGACCCTGCTGGGTTATGTTCTATGTCTGTAGCAAAATACCTATGTACTTATATACCACTATAATACACTGTGGGATGAATGGCACCACCCCAAAATTCAAATAATATGAAGAACTTAGGAATATGAAACTTTAAAAATGGATAGCTGTGAACATACAGATAAACAACCACATTCAAAGCCAAATTTAATCACTTAAAGTAACTCTGCTATGTTATAGCTGCTATTCTAACTTTCTCAATCCTTCCTGTAATTTAAACCCTACTGTCCATACGTGTGCATGTATTGTAAATATAAATGTGCATATAAATCTTGAGAAACGCATGCAACATGTGCCAATTAGCAAACAATAAAGAAAATAGCCTTTTATTTTTGTCCTCAGCTGCTTTTTAACTCCCCCTCAATTGTTTAATGTCTGGGCTGCTCTCCCCTCTCTGTGCTCTTCTACACGTCACGCCTGCACCTCTCA
>NW_018128221.1:37938-42231 GCF_001952655.1 Monopterus albus
TGGATCTCTGCAGAGTTTGGGGTCTTTGTCTGTCTTCTCAGGTCCCCCCAAATGCACCCACACGCTCGTCAAGTCTGAGTCTATCTGAGTCTGTCTTATCAGCCTTGCAGCTGATTATATAGCCCTTTCTACTTCTTGAACCTCCTGCATCATGTCATTCTGGACATCTAGCGGGCCCCCTCCCGTCTCACTCCGGTTCTGGGAAGCCCCTAGAATTACTGGAAAACAGGACGCTGGACCCCATGTTTATGCAGAGGATCCTCACAGAAGTTTATTTCTGACCATACTTAGCCCTGTGGTGGTTAGCAGTAAATCAGACTCCAGACAAAATATGTAATCAAACAGCATGTAGCTCTCATTTGGTATCAGCTCGTGTGTGTGTGTGTGTGTGTGTGTGTCTGTGTGTTTGTGTGTGTGCTGAGTGGTCATTAAGTTCATGTGAGTTGAGTTTATGTAAGTAATCAAAATATTCCCTGTTTACTTAGAATGTAGCTAACACTGGCCTAATAAGTATAAACTATATTAAGTTTGCTTTTGCAACTACACATCACAGATAAATATACTTTAAAATATAATACCAATCCTCTGTATGAAGTGGTTTGCAACTGTTCCATTAACAATGAGTCGCCTGACAGTCCAGACCCAGAAAGTGTCCGGTTTATTGTCCTAAGAAAACCAGCAAATACAGAACCAGTGATTTAAAAACGCTTCAGTATTAAAATCACTGCTCATTTTAGTCTGTTGATCAATCGATCAATTTCAGCTCTAATATAAAGATTTGACCTGCATTAATAAAATAAGAGTTACAGAAAAAATCTTTTTCAACAGTTTGGTTTTTATTTATAAAGATATGAAGCAGTGCTGAATCAGCCTTCTTGTGAATTTGTGACATCTATGATCATTATAAAACTAGGTACGGTATGTAAAAACCTGGCTGGTGCCAAACTAGCTCACTTTGTTATATTTTATTTGTAGTTTTCAGAGTTTCATCCTTGTGTTTTCAATAGTGACCACATTAAAACACTTCCTGCACAGATGTTTCATCCAGTTACTCAAAATGGCAAAATCTCTCGTTTCTGTTGGGCTTTTAATGTGAAACAGCTGCAGGAAGAGTTGATTTTGACTGACAGTGGCTTAAAAACTACATACAAAATACTGGAAGTATTCCAGGTACATTCACGCTCCTTCTGGGTTTTTTTTTAATCAGACCTTTATTTGTTAGTGCCACAGGATGTCAGACATCTCATCTGGTGCTCAACAACTGAATTTATGTAACAAGATTGCAGGAGTCAAACGGTCAACATGTTGTAAATAATGACTTTTACTGTTCAGGTGGATGCAGGAAACAACCTGGGCATGCAAACATGCGCAGTGCTCAGCTCGATGGACGGGACCGTGGGCCAATGTGTGGGCAACAGTCTGGAGGTGATTGAGTCTCTGGAGACGCTGAAGGGGAACGGACCCGAAGACCTGATGGAGCTCGTTACCACTCTGGGTAACTACACCTCTTTTACAGCCAGAATACTCTTTAAAGCTGCTCTGACTAATTTCCTAAGGGTCTAGTGAGACTGAACATAAACCGACAAATTAGTCCAGTAGAACACCCTGGTTGGTGCCGCTGTGACACAAAGCTCCAATTACTCCCTGATTAAAAACAGGATTAATTCAATACCAAGGTAAAACCATGACCATGCTAGGTGGTTAACGCTACCAAAACAAATATGGTAAATGGACTGTATTTATATAGCGCTTTTATGCACTGGCCAAAGCACTTTACAGGGAGATTATACACCATTCACACACCGATGACGACAAGGCTGCCACACAATGGGCTTGTCAAGCCACCGGGAGCAATTTAGGGTTCAGTGTCTTGCTCAGGGAGACTTAGGCACGTGGGGAGACCGGGAGTCGAACCACCAACTTGCTGGTCAGAAGACGACTTACCCTACCTCGTGAGCCACAGCCACTCCAAATAGGCAAATTCTGATCTAAAAACCTAAAGAAAAAAACCAAGTTGTACACACTGGATTTATAAACAATAGAGCAACCTACCACAGTTTGCAGGCGTCCGGCTGATGTCTTCACCTTGTGTCCAGCAAGGTCTAAAAACCCAGACATTCAGTTTACAATCTGGTCAAAGGAAATGCATCAAATTCATACAAATAAAAAACTGGAATCAGCAAAGAGCAACTTAAACAGTTAATCAAATAACTGCAGACTGGTTTTCTGATGACTGACAAATCATTTCTGCTCTGTTAGTAAATCAGAGTGAAGTTATTTACCAAATCGTGGTTAGCAGCGTGTGGCAGGTGCGCCCCACGCCCCCACCTGGACTCAGGTGACTGCGGCTAAGAGTAGAAGCTAACGTTAGCATTCCTGTTCAAGGTGGCAAACAGCTGCAGTAACTGTTACTGATAAATGTTAGAAAGCGTTGGTATTGCACGATGTGACCAGATGACACTGTTTCGTCAACAACAAACTCTGGGAAGCCAACTTTCCAAGTGATGCTGCGAGCTACAACTTCAGCTGCGTTTTCAGCCTTTATTTGTTTACATTTTGGAAACTCCAACATGCCAAATTTGTTATTAACAGTCCGTTTTTGGTATGTGCCACCGGCTCTACACTTGAACTTTGAAGTAATTACATATATACTAAAGAAAACCAAAAACGTGATGATTCTCGGGCAGGTTCTGAAGCGTCTTTTCTTCTGTGCTTCCTGGCCTTTCACGTAGGCATGTTTGTGATGGACATCAGAGATAACAACATCCTTTGAATGTTTAAGTCCCGCTGAATCACAAAATGTTTTTCCAGTCTGTGTTCAGACAAATCCCAGGTCTGACCCTGACAGCTGCTGGGTCTGTGCGGACGCCTGCTGCCACCTGTGCAACTGTTGGTCGTGTTGACAAGCGGCATAAACGATAACTGCACGCACCTGTTTGTTACCTTGCACACACCTGTTTGTTACCTGCACGCACCTGTTTGTTACCTTGCCTGCACTTGTTTGTTACCTGCACGCACCTGTTTGTTACCGGCACGCACCTGTTTGTTACCTGCACACACCAGGAAGAGCTGCAGGAGGCCACAAGACAGATCACCAGGAGGAGCTGCAGGAGGCCACAAGACAGATCACCTCTCTGCAACTGGAGGTCCCACAGGAACAACAGGAGCATCTGCAGGTGATATTGGAACACCCACTATTTAAGGAGGCAAGCCCAAGGAGACAACACACAGGCCAGAAGAAGATGGGAAGGTGTCGCTTGTCAGAGGAAAAGGTTTTCAAGGTTTCAAGGATTTTATTGTAAGTTCACCATATGTGCTGGACATACAGAAAATCGAAATACCGTTTCTCTCTCACCTAGTATTGGGTGCCATAACATTTAGGAACTAAAATAGAATCAAATAGAATAGAAAAGAGTAAGAACTGGATTAACGTAATTAGGATAAATCTAAACGGTACAGCCAATAAGCTGTGACTCAAAACCGTGTACAGTCAGTGACAGTAGTGCAAACATTAATAGGAGATTGTCAGATGGTTCAGCATCACCGTTGGTGATGAGGTGCAAAAAGCATGAGGTATACATGGACAGTACTGCAAATGACCAACAGAAGCAGATATCCCAGCAAAAAAAAAAAAAACAGTCAGCAGCAGATTTCATATAGTATAACATAAAGGGAATTGCACTGAGTTTGTGCAAACCAGCAGAGGTCTTTTTATGTTCTGTGGTGGGTCACAGTCCAGGGGCAGAGGGGGGAGGTAATGGACAGCATTCAGCATCCTCACAGCCTGGTGGATGAAGCTGTTTGTAAGTCTGGTGGAGTGGGTCTGAAGACTCAAATACCTTCTCCCTGAAGGCAGAAGTCTGAAGTGGGAGTGTGTGGGGTGGGAGGTGTCATCAGCAATGCTGATGGCTCTGCGGGTGCGGCTGAAGGCAGGAGTCTGAAGTGGGAATGTGCAGGGTGGGAGGTGTCATCAGCAATGCTGATGGTTTTGTGGGTGAGGTGGGAGTTGAAGATGTCCGTAAGGGAAGGCAGAGGGGCACCGATGATCTTGCTGGCTGTTTTCACTATGCGTTGCAGGGTCCTTCTGCAGGAGGCACTACAGCCTCCATACCACACAGTGATGCAGCCAGTGATGATGCTCTCAATGGTGCCCAGGTAGGAGGAACACATGATGGGGGGTGGGGCACTGGCTCTCCTCAGTTTGCAGAGGAAGTAGAGACATGTTTGAGCTTTCTTGGCCAGTGATGTGGTGTTGTTGGTCCAGGTCCTCAGAGATGTGCACCCCCAGGAACC
>NW_018128221.1:47557-53241 GCF_001952655.1 Monopterus albus
GTCTAGAACAATCTGGCAGCGTCCTCATGGGAGGACGCTGCCTAAATAGAGATGTGAACAGGTGCACATAATAATGAAACAGGTGAAACTAATGTGAGTGATGAAGAACGTAAAGAAAAGACCAGAACTAAGGTGAAACAAAACAGGAAATAGTGTCAAAATAAAAGCCAGACGGGAAGCAGTGGAACCAAATCATGACATGGGCTGAGCACACACCCCTGCAGAGCCCCTGTGCTCAGCGTGATGGTCTTGGAGATGTTGCTGCCGACCCACAATTAGAAAACCTTTAAATCTGTGTGATTGAAGTCCCCAGCTGTGACGAGGAATCCGTCTGGGTGCGCCATCTGTCGTTCATTGATGGCCTGGTAGAGTAAATATAGTGCCTCACTCCTATCACTGGTGTTAGCGGTGGGAGGAATGTACACAGCTCACAACAGAATTAATGAGTACTCCCTACATAAATAGAAAGGCCGACACTTGATGATAATAAACTCCACCAACAGAGAACAGTGTTTATTAACAATAGCAGCGTCCTGACACCAAGAAAATGCACCTGTGTCAAAAATGATCCCGGTGCAAGAAGAGGAGCACACGGAGGAGCTGATAATAAACCTGTATCCCCCCATGATGCCCAGCCTGATGGAAGAAGAACCAGCAGGCCTCTGGGAGGATGGAACGGAAGGAAGGGAGGATGGAGGGGAAGGAAAGGAGGAAGGCAGAATATGTGGTGGTGGGTGAGCGGGAGGCAGAGCCAGACTTCAAGGAGGAAGAGAAAACAGCTAGAGAAGTTGGAAAATTGGGAAAATGATTAAGACAAAAAGCTGAAGGCATAGAGTAAGTTAAGATAATTATTAAGTAAGAATGATTATATACTGTGCGAGTTGTATTGAAATGAGTAAAGCTAAGAATAGAGGTGATTGGATTAAAACATTAATTGTACTTTAATGAAGGAAAATATCTAAAAGTGGCTTTGTAGTTAAGACAAAATGTTTAAGTAAAGAGAGAAGTTAAGTCAAGAATCTTTATTGTCATTATGCATAGCACAATGAAATTTTTTCCGGCAGCTCTCGGCTTAAAAGACAGACACATTATTTACATAACACACAATTGTATAAGTCAATATAAAAATATGAACAAATAAAAAGAGATGTATGGGACCTAATCAGGTCAGCAGCATGTTAGCAGCAAGAGTGTAGTAACATTATGAGGTGCAGCTCAGTGCAAATCTCAGTCTTTAGGAAGAGGTGTGAGGTCCAGTGTTCTGTGTCTGTCCATAGGGGGGAGGTTGTGTGTGTGACTAGGGGTTAGGGGGGTGATTGATTTCACAGTTCTGGGGAAGAAGCTGTGTCTCAGTCTGTTTGTTTTAGTCTTTATATTCCTGTACCTTTTCCTGGAGGGAAGAGGCACAAACAGATTGTTGCCTGGGTGAGTGGGGTCTGCAGCAATCCGTCCGGCCCTCCTCTGGATCCGGTTGGTGTATAGTGAGTCCAGATCCAGAAGAGGACTCCCTACGATGACCTGAGCTGTTCTCACAACCCGGGTCAAGTCCTTTCTATCCTGTGCAGTGCAGCTCCCGTACCACACTGTCACACTGAGACAGAGGATGCTCTCTACTGTCGCTCTGTAGAAGTTTGCAAGCAACTGAGAGGAAAGACCAGCGCGTTTCAGCTTCCTGAGGAAGAAAAGCCTTTGCTGGGCTTTCTTCACTAGGTAGGATGTGTTCAGAGAAGACAAATGGGGAAAACACGACAGTGAGCCACAATGACAGCCGGTGGTGTAGGACCTGGTACTTTTAACCACGCTAACTCTGAGAGACGAAGCAGTCCAAGTAACTTCAAAACAGTGCTGATTTATTCAATGAACACAGGTAAAAATTAACATTACACGCTCAGGTATCTTGCACCTCCAACATGCACGCAGGCAGCTGAAAGATGAAAGACCCCGAACCACAACAGGCCTATACATTATATCACTTCGGGCTAACCCCATTCTACATAGGAACGCCAAACCGTGACGTCTCCCGGTGCCAGCTTTGCAGCTGGCCAGAGCAGTAGTCAAAACATGAAGAAAAATCAATGTGTGATTGTCTGTTGATTATGTGGTGTGTAGCTAAAAACATTCTAACACGACCTCTAGTGACATGTCATGACATTAAACATAAGAAAATATTATGGCTATGACTACAGTTATACACGTCATAATAATAATATTAAACATCCTGTCTTCTAACAGTCATCAACTTTCTGTCTAGTTATCCTTGACCATAAGCAACCTGTAGTAACTCATGAGAATGACTAAGCATTTAACAGCCTGAGCTAGACATCCTATCTACTCTAAACATTTCTAATACATCAAGTATCTAACCAATATCTATCTGACTAAAAATACCTAACAGTGGTTATAGGCACTGTCTGGGTTTGGACCCACACAACATAGCAACAGCTAGTAAAAAGGGGAAATCAGATTGTGGAAGGAGAGGCAGGTTGTTTTTCTGAGGACCAAGGAAGCACAGAGAGGCTTTGACAGTGGCTCCAACAGGGCTGAAGGAGAAGATATGAAGCTGCTACCAAAAGCAGAAAGTCAACAGTGGACGCTTGAAGTGTTCAATAAATTACACATTCCAGCCAGAAACACACCCAGAGGGAATGGTGATTCCACAGGTTTAGTGAAACACGCCACTTCTAACCAACATTTTTTTTTTTTTTTTTTTGGCTTTTTGTTGTTGTTTGTCTTGACCACTCTTGTAAAGGAGATTTTAATCTCAGTGAGATTTTCCTGGTAAAATAAAGGTTAGAAAAAAACTGTCAGGTCCGCTCGGCGCGACCTGCCTCTTTCTTTTCTCTTTTTTTGTGGGCTCCGCGCCTCAGCTATGCCGCTTTTTTAGTGACTCGTGGGTTGTTGCGCACAGCTGAGGCACGTTAGGTAATGATTTCCTTACCTTATTTATACCTCTGGCGGACGCTCCACTGTCACCGGAGCATTAACTACTGTAACGTGCATACCCCGTAACAGCACTATACTCGTGGTATGTAGCGTACGTCATTTTGTTTTCCACGCTGACAGTTCCTGTGCTGTGGATTGCATTTTGTACATTGGTTATATGTTTAGTGTTATACATCCACGCTGACAGTTCCTGTGCTGTGGATCTCTGAGTTTGTTTGTTTTTGTCCATGAGATTAGCCAGATGTTACTTGTGTTATCCAAGCTGACAGTTCCTGTGCTGTGGAAAACCGTTTTGTTCGCCTGTCCTCATGGTTAGCCTGTCTATTCACCTGTCCGTCCTCATCCTCCTGCTCACCTTAGTTTTGCCGTTTGTTTGTCCTTGTACTGTATTCATTGACTGTTCCTTTTTTTTGTGTGTGTGTTCCCCACCATAAAACCACCTTTTTTACTGGCACCTGGGTCAGTAATCTTGAGTCCTGCCTCAGTTCTCCCTCACCCTCCTGGTGAGGGGGACTAAACCATAACAAAAACAAATATAACAAATACACCTTTCAACTAAATAAAGAGTGGAGGCTCTAGGGAGCAAGCGAGATACGTGCCTTGTTTTGTTCGTTGATTTATTTAGGCATAATAATTCAGCGTATTTTGCTATTAAAATGCTTTCTTCTATCTTTTATTGTGTTAGGTTATTTTTTAGTTAGATAGATATTCAGAGATTTGTTGTCTATGAATGTTTAGTGCAGACTGCAGGCACGTCAAGGTTACAGGAAAACTGCTGTTAGTGTCAACTGTAATGCTAGTCTTAATATTTGTCTTAATGTGTAAGGTTATGTCCAATTGTTTTAGATACACACCACGAAAACAACAGTCACGCACCTTGACTTTTCCGCATGTTTTGGCTAAACGTTATAGCAGCTGCAAGGCTTGCTTATCGGGTGACGTCACGGTTCGACAGCCCAGAAAGGATTAATATTGTATAGCAATGCTTGGGTCGGGGTCTTTTGGGTTTCCGGGCTGCTTTGGCAGCCTGGGGGTTGGAAGATCTCTGGACTTGAAGTGTCGTGTCCTGTGAATTTTACCTGTGATCCTCTGAATAAACCAGCACGGTTATTTTTTATAAAATCTAAAGCAGTCTCTTGCGTCTCATTGAGAGTTCCTGGTTTGAAAGAACCGGAAGAAGCTACACAGAAATAATAGCTTATAATTGCCACGGCTCCACAGTGGCCTACATTAAAACAAACTTGCTCTAAAGCAGGAGAAACCTCAAGCAACAGCACTGTTAAAGTCGCCTATAAAACACTTAAATTGTTTTTCTTAATATAAACTCCAGTGAAAACACACATGGCTTCATCTGCAGTCACAGGGCCCCCCCCCCCAGGGGCCCATTCTCCATAAATCGTTTTTCAAATGAAATGTTAAATTCAGGCTATTAAAGTGATGAACACAGTAATTAGTCACTATGATCCAGTATCAGAGACGTTACTGGGACACGGGCCATTCTGGAGGATGAGTACTGGTACTGATAGTACTTCAAGTAAAGTTTGATGATAATACTTTTGTGTTTTGTTACTTGAATGCAGGACTTTTACTTGTCATTGTATTTTTACACCATGTTATTTCTACTTCTACTTAGGTCCGTGCAAATTCTCTGTCATCCAGGTCATAGTATGCTGAAAAATGTAGAAAAAAAAATCATCCGGACTTGGTTGTAGGTAGAAGATGTTTCACCTCTCATCCAAGAGGCTTCATCAGTTCTGCCTGTCTGGTGGTGAGCAGGAGGTATTTATCCCACTGGGTGGGGTTTCAGTGCCCAACGATGTCCCCTAACGACTTACTCATTGTCAGTGAGCGGAGTTACCTGTCTTTGAACCCTCACCTGTGGACCAACGCTTATTGTCCTGGTGTGAATTAGGGCAGAAATGTTTGGGCAGAGATTTGAAAACAGAGTTGTAGATGGACTACAAGTTGTGTCTTGAGTCCACCACCCCTATTTAGTGAGGGGTGTTCTATTTTTACAAAAATAGCTTCCTTACCTCCTCTCTCAAACCAGCGATGTTCTCTGAAGAGGATCTAGACTTCACTGTTGTCAAAAGAATGTCCTTTGTCCTTCAGGTGGAGGTGGACTGCTGACTCTGGTCCACTGGAGTTGGCCCTCCTGTGTTGGGCCATGTGTTTGTGCAGTGGCTGCTTAGTTTCACCAAAGAACAGGTCATTACCTAAGTACTACAACCTAAGTACTTCTTCCACCCCTCAACTACCTCATCTCACCGATATGTTCTAGTTCCACCTTATTTAATGTGAAGAGCTGATGCTTTTCTTTGTCAGACATAAGAATCAGCTGAGTCTCTGTGGATCTGCTGGTTGGACACAACAAGATGTGTGGAGACGCCACCTTTGGCTCTGGAGAGTCACAGTGGGACTTTTTCCCAGTGTCTGACATTCTGGTAAAGGCTTTAGTCTATTATAAAGCCACGTCCGGTTCTTTCAAACCAGGAACTCAGTGAGACGAAGCAGACCACTTGAGTATATAAAAAAATATAACCGTGCTGGTTTATTCAAAGGGTCACAGGCAAGAATTAACATTACACGTCCAGGCATCTTCCACCCCCAAAACTGCGCGCAGGCAGCCCGGAAGAAGAAAGACCCCGAACCTAATAGCCTATACAATTTAATCACTTCGTGGGGCTAGCCCCATCCTACGCAGGCAACGTCAAACCGTGACGTCACCTGATATGCCAGCT
>NW_018128221.1:59084-64141 GCF_001952655.1 Monopterus albus
GAACTCTAGTTGACCTTGGGGCCCACATGCAGCCTGCAGAACTCATGACAATGAACTGAGCATTTAACAGCCTGAGCAAGATATCCTGTCTACACTAACATTTTCTAATACAACAGATCTCTAATCAATATCTATCTAACTAAGAAAATACCTAACACTGGGGATAAACTGATCAATGAAGTGCTACTCAAGGGGGATTTGTTGGGATTTTCCTCTATAATAATAATAGTAAGGTCTGGACCTTAGTTTGTAAAGTGCCCTGAGATGATTTTCGTTGTGATTTGGAGCTATACAAATAAAACTGAATTGAATCATGAGGACAATGATCAGCTGATTTTTCAGTGACCCTTGTGTTTGCATTTCCACTCAGTTAGTCTGGGTTTCTTTCCATGTTTCACCATCTGTATGACAAAAATAAATAGCAGGTTACAAAACATCAGTAGCAAAACCAGTAAATCACTGCACAAACTACAGACTCACTGCGAGGTAATGTCCCATTGTATGTCCGTGCAGGTGGACTGCTGCTGCAGATGACTGGCCTGGTATCCGATCTACCCACTGGCAGACAAAAGCTCTCTGAAGCTGTGAGCACTGGAGCAGCTCTGTCCAAGTTCCAGGCCATGATGGAGGCTCAGGGCGTGGCTACAGAGACGGCGCGGGCACTGTGCTCCACCCCCACAGACTACTACAGCATCCTGAGAAAAGCTGCCCATCAGACTGAGCTGGAGACGCCTGAAGAGGGTAAGAAATAGAAGCAGGAGGCACCAGATAGAATCGGCTAACAGAGGCATAGAGCCTGCAGAAAATCATCCATCACAATCAGCTATGTTTGGTCAGTTACACTGTCATCTAAACACCATAACTGATCAGCTTAGATTGTTAATGTGACAGATGAATGACTGATCATTGATTAATGGTGAATGGAGCAGAAACTGAAGTTTGTCCACAGTCCACTTTAACACCTCCCTTCTCCTGCAGGTGTAGTTCTGGATGTGGCCGGTCTGGTTTTAGCTGAAGTCCTACATAAGTTGGGGGCCGGACGGTCTAAGGTTGGAGAATCTATCAATCACAGTGTGGGGGCGGAGCTTTTGGTGTCGCTGGGGCAGAGGGTCAAGAAAGGTGGGAGGTCACTGATGATGATGATGATGATGGTGGTGGTTAACTCTTGTTGAGGTCTGAGTTCTGTGTATTTCAGGCACCTCCTGGCTGCGTCTTCATCACGAGGATCCGGCTCTGACTCCACACCAGATTCATGCGCTACAGGGCGCTCTGACTCTTGGAACAGGCCCACAAACACAACAGAAACACACGTTGGTGAAGGAGCTGCTGCTTCCAAAGCAACACGCATAATGCTTTTTATTTGCTGACACACAATTATGAATTTAACAGTAAAAGTAGCAGTACCAGTGTAAAAATACTTACTGTTAAGTATTCATAGCTTTGCTTATATAACAGTACTTGATTATTAGTATCAAAATCTACCTGAAGTACCAGCACTTGTCCTGTAGAACGGCCCGTGTCCCAGTAATGTCCCTGATACTGGATCAGTGACTAATTACTGTGTTCATCACTTTAATGCTGCAGCTGGTAAAGGTGGAGCTGATGGTAACTACCTTATATACTTATGCTGTGAAGGACTTTCCATCCTGCTGGATAGCTGGTGGATTTCCCACTGGGATCAATAAGAGTCTGATGGTTCTACTGGGTTTGGTTTGATTCATCTGATTCTGGAAAGGAACTGAAGGTATCAGGTACATGTAGTGCAGTAAAAAGTACACGGTCTGTCTCTGACATGAAGTCACAGTATGAAGGAGCAGGATGTGGAAATACTCAATTTATACTTAAGTGTACTCAGTTACTTTCCACCATTATTACTTGAGTAGAAGATCTGGGTACTTCATCCACCTGTGGTACTCCACATCTTTTAAAGTGTACAAGCTTCGGAACAGCTCATTTTTACCTGGTTTCATGTATACAGATCAACCTAATATGTGATTTTAGACTTTTGTATGACCACAAGGTTCAAAGTTCACTGTGCTTTATTTGGACAGAGGACAAATCTCTGAATCTTCGATCTTTCTCAGTCTCTATAATAAAAACTGCAGCTTCCAGCGCTTCATGCAAATTCAGATTCTGACTAATTCTTACAAAACTCTTTTCTCCAAAATTGAGTGTTGTCAAGTGTAGTTTGTCACTGCAGGTGTTCGTACAGAAACAGTATGCTATAATCTGAGAAGTGAAGCTTTATTAATCTCAATCTGACAAAAAGATTCGTGGCATAAAAACATTTGGCTAACAACTCTAGCAAATCACGTCTTTATTTATAAAAAATACAAACAGAAAAACGTCGCTACAGGTTCAAGCATGACGGTTCACTGAGTTTTTGGATGAACTTTAACATCAGTCCAGGTTTCAGACTCCAGTGTCACTCTGCCACCAACTTCCTCCTGTTGCCATAGAGACAGCAACTGGGGTCAGAGGTCAAAGGTCAGAGGTTAATGGACGACAGAGTTGAGCGGCTCAGCTCTGATGTTTCCTAAATCCAGAGTGGAGTCTGTCTCCTCGTCGATCTCCCCGATCACCGCCCTGAAATGACAACACACACACAGGGTCTGTTCGACTGCAGAATGACTCACATCAGAACCCATGTGCTGTTTAAGAGTCACTGTGTTCAATATTTTCTGCCATTGTCCAGTTTGATACCGACATAAAGCTCATATGAAGCAATAAAAATCCACAGATGAAAGGTCAAAGGTCACTCACAGGTTTGATGGAAAGCTCAGTGAATAACCTGTAGAGTGCTACAATGAATACTGGTTGTACTTTATAATATCTATGATTAAAATTGTGACAGATATTTGGTTAAAATACTGACGGCAGTAACTGAAAAAGCTCTATGAATTGGGGAATTGTACACGAAGCACAACTCAACATGATCCACAGCTCAGAGGGGAAAAATCAGAATGGAACTGCTAATAAATCCAGTGTGGTGGAAACGTGAGTGGATTAAAGAGCGGTAAATATTTACTGTGACTCACACGTTGTCTCCTCTGACGATGTAGAGTCCCAGCACCACCTGCTCCACCCCCTGACTGGAGCTGAACACTCGTTCATGACTCTCGTCCAGGATCAGGTTGATGGTCTGGTCGAAGCCCTTCAGAGTTCCCTGAACATATCACAGGAAACAGCTGTTCACCTGACACTGTTATTTCTGTACATAGTTCAGTGAATGTAGGCGTAGCTTGGTGTGAAGCCTTTGGCTAAACACACCTCAGCTCCCCTAACTTTTGACTTTGGTTGAGTGTAATGTTCTTTCCCTTGTATCACAAAATATTTAAAAATAAATACTGGACTTTTGGTTGGGCACATACACTGAACAAAATTATAAATGCAACACTTTTTTGTTTGCCACCATGTTTCATGAGCTGAATTCAAAGATCTATGACTTGTTCTATGTACACAAATGGCCTATTTCTCTCAAATATTGTTCACAAGCCTGTCTAAATCTGTGTTAGTAAGCACTTCTCCTTCGCCGAGATAATCCATCCATTTATCCGGCCTTTTATTGTGGCCAGCCTAAGGCACACCTGTGCAATAATCATGCTGTCTAACCAGCATCTTGATATGCCACACCTGTGAGGTGGATAGATTATATCGGCAAAGGAAAAGTGCTCACTTACAGATTTGTGAACAATATTTCGGAAAAATGGAGGCAAACACAAAAGTGTTGCATTTATAATTTTGCTCAGTGTATAAAAACATCAACTTGTACTCAGAAATGACATTTCTTTAGAAATGATTAATAAATAGGAAAATTAGATTAATTGACAATGAACACTATCATTGGATGCAGCACTAAACAAAACACTTACTTGAATGTAATGCACAAATAAAACTATGGAAAACAAATGTTAAAAGTCATAACAAAATAAAATGCATCACAAACAGGATAAAACAGAAACCAGAGAACATCCATCATCCAACTTGAGCACCGGTTAAGAAATTTCACCAGTGCACCACCAAACCCTTAAATACCTTAGTAAACGTGACCATTCGTCCAGAAACATACAAGGACTCAGTTTGGAGAACTCGGTGGAGGAAGGCCTGAAAACTGTTCCCCTACTTACAGCAAAACTACATCCGTTAGCATTCCGTTAAGCAACCTGTTCATTCAGTAATCAGTCCACTGGGGAATGGATTTAAACTCACCACAATCATCCTGCCGTCTGAGGTGATGATGGCCACTGTACCTGAATCACAGAGTTAAAGAAACATTTTCTGGAACAAAACATTAAATTTAAGTTAATAACTTGTACATAAATAATTAACTGAACTGTTTTAACACACAAGTAACCTTTAACACATTACTGAATTACAACAGAGACGCTACACTGCACACATATCGCTCCTTGCTTGAAAGCTAAGCTAACGAGCATTTGTTCATTCATTCACATGGGCAGATAGCATGCTAGCCGGCTAGGGGCTGCAGCAACAGGATACGGTTAATGTAGCTCTCCAGGGCGGTGGACATGCTTTCTGTCGGGCCCGGTGTTTATGTATCCAACAGAAATGATGGTCAAATATAATCACCGGCTGTGTGTTGATAAATATTCGCATAAACCCGACGAAGCAGCAGGGGCTAGCATCAACAACACATCAGAGAACAGACCAGATTAATCGATCAATGACCCACCACGCAGGCAGAAGAGGATAGCGCCGAATGACGAACATCACATCCGGTTTATGTTTGAAGGGAAAAGCGTGTTCCAAACAAACATTACTATAGCCAAACATTTCGTGAAAGATAAATCTTTGGTCAATTTTGAAAAAACGGGTGAGAAGGCTCTTAAACAACTTACTTAGCTTTTACCACTTTTCGAATGTATTTAGTTTTCAAACACAGTTCTAGCCATTTCCACACTACTAAAGGCTTTATTCTATTATAAAGCCACGTCCGGTTCTTTCAAATCAGGAACTCAGTGAGACAAAGCAGACCACTTGAGTGTATATATATATATATATCTATATATATATATATCTATATATATATATATATC
>NW_018128221.1:64205-66682 GCF_001952655.1 Monopterus albus
AAAGACCCCGAACCAAGAATTGCTATACAATATTAATCATTTCTGGGCTAGCCCATACCACGCAGGGCGTCAAACCGTGACGTCACCCAATATGCCAGCTTGGCAGCTGAGCAGAGCAGTAGACCAAACATAGAAACAACAAGAAAATAATGTGTGTGGCTGTTGTTTTCGTGGTGTGTATCTAAAACAATTTGACATAACATTACACATTAAGACAAATATTATGGTCACTTTTACCGTTATAACATTTGTCCTTGACTGCAGCCTTTCTCCATGACAATGAACTGAGCATTTAACAGCCTGAGCAAGACATCCTGGCTACACTAACATTTTCTAATACAACAGATCTCTAATCAATATCTATCTAACTAAGAAATAACCTAACACTACAATGCACCTTAAGTTGGCTTGCAAACTGCCAATAAACATCATAAGGAGAACTAGTTCTAGCCATTTAAATAAAAAATATATTGTTATGCTAGATAAACTTCCCCACCCCAAAGAAAGATGGCAGCAGAAAGGAATGTTTCTCAAGTCTCCCATATGGGTCCTCGTTGACCTCACTTGCGTCTTTTTCCGTAGTCCTGGCATGTCTGTTAAAACACATTTTCTTGATTCCTCTGTCCTTGCATTTTCACAAGGAAAAGACGTGAGTGAGGGAAATGTTGATGCTTATAAGAGACTTGGGATGTACCCCATGTTTCCTTTGTATGGTAGCAAATACTATCTTTTTAATGCTAGTGCTATACTTTTCAAGTTTAACCTGTGCTGTTTATATTATCCTCTGATAAATTATACTTTATTTATAAAAACATTTGCATACCGATAGACGGGTATTTTTTACTGCTGTTAGATCAATTTTCCTTTTAACAACACTTAGGTGTTTGGGAACTGAAGACACTGATTGTTGAAGCTTTGTAGGTGGAATTCTTTCCAATTCTTGCTTGATGTTTGACTTCAGTTGTGCAACAGTCTGCGGTCTGTGTTGTTGTATTTTGCACTTCATAATGCACCACACATTTTCAATGGGAGACAGGTCTGGACTGCAGGCAGGCCAGTCTAGTAGCTGCACTCTTTTACTACGAAGCCACGCTGTTGTAACACCTGCAGAATGTGGCTTGGCATTGTCTTGCTGAAATAAGACAACATACATCAACAACACCCAGAAGGGTGTTGTTGATGTATGGCTTTCTCTTTGCATGGTAGAGTTTTAACTTGCACTTGTAGATGTTGCGACGAACTATGTTGACTGACAAATGATTTTCCAAAGTCTTTCTGAGCCCATGTGGTGATATCCTTTACAGTTTGATGTCTGTTTTTAATGCAGTGGCGCCTGAGGGATTGAAGGTCACGGGCATTCAGTGTTGGTTTACAGCCTTGCCACTTACATACAGAGATTTCTCCAGATTCTCTGAATATTTTGATGATATTATGGACTGTAGATGATGAAATACCTAAACTCCCTGCAATTGTACATTGAGAAACATTGTTCTTAAACTGTTGGACTATTTGCTCACGCAATTGTTCACAAAGTGGTGAACCACACTCCATCCTTTCTTATGAATGACTGAGCCTTTTGGGATGCTCCTTTTATACCCAATCATGATGCTCACCTGTTTCCAGTAAACCTGTTCACCTGCGGAATGTTCCAAACAGGTGTTTTTTGAGCATTCCTCAACTTTCCCAGTCTGTTGTTGCCCCTGTCCCAGCTCTTCAGAATCAGAATCAGAATCAGCTTTATTGGCCAGGTGTGTTGGAGGACACACGAGGAATTTGACTCAGGTACATCGGCTCTCAATGTGCAAACAGTGTATATTTACAGGTATTGCACTGAGGGTTATTGTCCAATCATACTGTGGTGGGTTATGTGTTCATCAGAGCGACAGCCTGGGGGAAGAAACTGTCCCTGTGCCTGGTTGTCTTAGTGCACAGTGACCTGTAGCGCCGTCCAGAGGGCAGGAGTTCAAACAGGTTGTGTCCAGGGTGTGAGGGGTCTGCAGTGATCCTCTCCGACCTCCTTTTGACCCGTGTGGTGTACAGGTCCTCCATGGAGGGCAGGCTCACACCAGTGACCTTTTCTGCAGTCCTCACTGTCGGCTGAAGTCTGTACTTGTCCTGTTTGGTTGCTGAGCCAAACCAGACAGTGATGGAGGTGCAGAGAACAGACACGATGATTCCTCTGTATAACTGTATCAGCAGCTCCTGGGGCAGGTCAAACTTCCTGAGCTGGTGCAGGAAGTACATCCTCTGCTGTGCCTCCTTGGTGATGGTGCTGATGTTGGATGTCCACTTCAGGTCCTGGGAGATAGTGGAGCCCAGGAACTTGTAGGACTTTACTGCTGATACAGTGCTGCCAAGTATGGTGAGGGGGGTAAGGTGGGAGGGCTCTTCCTGAAGTCCACTGTCATCTCCACTGTTTTGAGTGTGTTCAGCTCCAGGTTGTTGCGGCTACACCACAGGACCAGCTGCTCAACCTC
>NW_018128221.1:67141-77206 GCF_001952655.1 Monopterus albus
GAGTCAAGGTGTTGCAGGATGTAATGCAGTGCCATGTTCACTGCATCATCCACTGACCTGTTTGCCCAGTAGGTGAACTGCAGGGGGTCAACAATGTCCTTCAGGTGGGCCAACACCAGTCTTTCAAAGGACTTCATAACTACAGATGTCAGGGCAACAGGTCTGTAGTCGTTCAGTCCACTGATGGAGGGTTTCTTGGGGACTGCACTGATGGTGGAGTGTTTGAAGCAGGAGGGGACTTCACACAGCTCCAGTGACCTGTTGAAGATAAGTGTGAAGATGGGGGCCAGCTGATCAGCACACACTTTCAAGCAGGAGGGGGTCACAACATCTGGGCCTGGTGCCTTTCTGATCTTTTGTCTTTTAAATAGGCCATGCACATCATTTTCACAGGTTGTTAGAGGTGGGGGGCTGGAGGGAAGGGTAGTGATTGTCAGGGGAGCAACTGCTGGATCTGCGGTGGGGAGGTTAAGGGGGGAGTGTTGATTATCAAACCTGCAGTAGAACACATTCAGGTCGTCTGCCAGTTGGCGGTCCTCCACAGCAGGGGGGGATGGCTTTCTATAGTCAGTGATGGTTTTCAGGGCATACCTGAAATGCAATGTACACAAGGGATCAAAAACAGATCAGGTTTTAAATAGCCAGTACAGACTCTTTAAATGTGCCACAATGAGCCAGAAAGCCTCCAAATTAGCTCTAGACATTATCTTTATATACGAATTAAGGTCTTTCTATTGTCAGCATATTAAAATAATATAGAACTGACAAATACAGAATATAAAGAGTGACTGTGGGATACTCAACAAAACACAAATGGTGATGCACATGAAGTACAAACGAAACATACCAAGTCAAATTTGTGTTAAATACTGCCCTCATTGTGTTACTACTGCTCCACACATCAGAGTCAGGTTCTCTGTTCACACCAAAGTGCAGTTTCCTGCCCCTCCTACACCACACACATACAGCAGATGCACCCAGACACACACATACACACAGCCATGCAAAAATCAATAGGTCTTTCAACAGGCTGCTGTGCTGGCTTGAATGTGAATAAACAGTTGGATACCTCAGCTGAGGATCGATTGGCGTAGACAGATGAATGGCATATGATGACACCTGCGAATGCGTGTGTATGGAGTCAGAGAAAGTGGGCGAGACCTCGTTCTTTTTCTCTCTTACTGTTACTAGTGTCTCTCACTCTGGTGTCTAACTGCTCTCACTCTCAGAGGATCAATAGGTGTGATGGATTAGTGACAGGTACTACACAGTGGAGACGCACACTATCAAACAGCAACACTTCCTGTACAGACATGTTTCAATCACTCTGCCAGTCATACTTTGTTTTCCAGGACTGCCTGCTGCCCTGCTTCTCACTGCAATCGGCTGGTTGACTTCTACCTCCGACACAAACGTTAATAAACAAACCCGCACCTTGCACTCACACAGAGGTTGAACCCCTGACATTTGAGTGTGATTTTGTGAAGTGCACTGGGCTGTGTCTGTCCATCACTGGCAGTGATTCTTCAGACAATGGCCTGTCCACGCTGATCGATTGTATCTGTGGAGCTGGGTGACAGCGACGCAAAGGTCTGGGTTTACAGCTGTGGGTTTCTGACTGCCTCCCACACAATCTCTCTCTCACACACCACAGGTATTGGATATGCACGAGAGAAATATTCCTGGGTTTAACTGAATCCTGCAATTTGGAAATCTGATGTTACTTAGCAGTGTTACAGCGGTTTTGCAATTTAAAAAAAAGCAGTAGTTTAACATACAAAGCAATGAAACAGGCTTATTCACATACTTGCCAAAATCTAGACAAGGATACCACTCTCATTTCTATACAGTAACTATGAGTCAATACAGCTCGTCTTGCTTTGTACAACAGTAACAATTCAAATACCAGCACATCAGTAACATGGTTTTTCCTTCTGGCTAAGAAATAGTCCAGCCACAGCCACAAAACCACAAAAGAATGCACTTAATAAATCAGCACTGTTTTGAAGTTACTTGGACTGCTTCGTCTCTCAGAGTTAGTGTGGTTAAAAGTACCGAGTACTACAACACCATGTCCTGACTTCATTGGAATTGGGGTTTGTACATTTTGCACACTATAGGCTGTCATTATGTCAAATTAAGTATATATTTGTTGTATTTTTTTCTTTTTAAAAAATACTAATTTAAATCCTGGTGAAATTTAAATCTAACCTATTAAATTGCTTTTCTATTCTATTGTACCTTTCTTTTAGCATTTAGTTTTTTAACCATAAAACGTCTGTCAGCACATGACTTCAAAAACATGTATATATGTGATTTTGTGTGATGACACATGGAGTCCAGTCATACCAGCAGGTCTTCATCTTTATTGTTGCTCAGTAGTCGTCCATACAAAGGGGGGTGGAGGAGAGCAGTGGAGCCCGACAGGACAAACACAGGAACATCATGCTACCAAAGTATTAAATTTGTACAAAAATACTTTACAACATCCCTGTTCCTTTAAAGAAAAATACAGTTTGGTTGGTTGGTGAAGCTACATGGAAACTAATCTGACCCACTATTTCAAATGGCAGTACAATGGTTTGTGTGTATGTGTGTGGTTGTCTTGCTGAGGTGAATCACTAGAGTGCAAATCCCTGCAATGTTACACACAAACACACACTCTAACAGATAATTCATCAAACAAACACAGTGCGTATGGCTTTAGATTCACTTATCAAACCCTCCTGAAGCCACGCCCCCTAGCTCTGTGACTTTTTCCCATTGGTGGAACAATTTGTCTCGGCTGTTGCTATGCTAACTGGTCAGCTCTTTAGCTTAGTGTCTGTATAATGTTAGCTGTAAGATGGGGAATGCCAGCTGTGTACTAACTAAATACTAACTAGGTGTTTGCTGTGTGCCAATCAAATATTGCCTAAGTTTACCATATGTGTCAGCCTTATTTTAAGCCTGTGATTACAAGTTACTAGCTAGTATGTTTACTGGGTATTAGCCCTGTGTTAGTCTTGTTCCTGTAGCACCTAACTGGTGGTCAGGTGCTAACCCTGTGTTAGCAGTGAGCTAACAAGACAATGGCTGTTTATTGTGTTACCTTGGCCTTATTCCAGGTCTGTGCTAACCACTTGCAAGATGAATTAGCCCTGTGCTAAAACCTAGCTGAGCTAGCCCGATGTTAGCCCTGCTTTTGCTGGGTATCTTGTACTAGGTGTGTGCTGACCACATACTGGCTGTGGTAGTCAGGTTGGGCTAGCCATATGCAAATATGCTAGCTCAGTCAGCCTTGTGTTAGCTCTATACTAACCAATTAGTTGTTAGCATGTGCTAACAGAGCCCTTGCTAAGTTTGCCAGATGGTAAGATGATAAACATAACTGGTACTAATCTTGTGCTAAATTTTGAAACTGTATGGTAGCCACATGTTAGGCTAATGTTAACACTGTTATAATTTTTTAGTATAATACTTGTGTGGTGTAGAAGAGAATTATTTACTGCTTGCAAACCAATGATGGTAAGATGATGTCATGGGGTAGGACTGGATAAGTCTGACTTCTTCCTACTCCATTCAAGCATGTACTAGTTATAAGCAAATTGATATTGGATTATGTGTAAAATTATGTGTGTTGTCATATCAACTGTCTTTACATGCTTGAAAGAATAAATCAAATCAAAATCAAATCAAATCTAATGCTATCCCTGCACTCAGTGTGTGCTTTAAATTCGTAGCTATCCAATTTTAGGACAGAGTAAAACAGCCTATCATAACTAGCCACAGAGAAACAACCAATTACAGCTCTTGTATCCAAAGCACAGAAGCTGTTGCAAAGCAGCTATTGGTCAGTTTGGCTCAGGGAGGGTTTCAACAGGTTGTCGGTGATGAGGGAGGGTTCTGATTGGCCAGTTCAAATAGTGAGTTCAGACTGAGGTGAGAGCAGGAAGATGTTTACATTGCTCAAAAGTCAATACTCGCACGCACGCACGCACGCACACACACACACACACACACACACACGTATTTACTATCACAAGTTTCCTGTTTGAACAGATTTTTTTTTCCCTCACATAACATTGTTTTTGTAGTTATGAGGTCAAAGTTTTCAGGGCTCTGTGGGTTTGATGTATAGTGATGTGACTGAACAGTTTTTTTTAAATCAGTGTTACATCTTTTCATGTTCAGTTGCCATGGAAACAAACAGAAAACAGACAAAAGTCAATCAAAAAACACACCAATCGATTACCATAATAGATCGCTGTAACTGGGGGGAAGGAAGTTCGGCAAGTAGGGGGTGGGGGCATGCTCGGCTTTTTCTTGGGAATGGATTGGTTGCTTTGCATGTTGAGGAGAACCAATCACAGACAGGCAGGAAAGTGTTTCTCTTCTGATTGGGTCCAGCCAATCAGCTGAATCTCTCAGAGTATGTGTGTCTGTCATCCTGGCTGCCTATTGGCTGAGGGAAGAAGAGGAGCTGGTGCAAAGCCAAGACAAGGACGTGAGGTGGGAGGGGCTTAACTGGCCTGTTTAATGCACACACAACACACACAAACAGACGCGCACATACATACACACAGTGTGGCCAGTCGAACAGGTGTAAACAGTAGAAAAAGCTTCTTATTGAACTGCTCAGTATCATCATCATTAACAATGTCAACATTATTTTCCGGTTTGCAGCTAGTTCATGGCACAGAACAAAAATCTTAACAGTAAACCCTCTGTGTTTATGTCCATTTCATTAGGGATGCTCCGATCAGTATCAGCTGATAATTATCTTTAAATTATACTATTTATTTTGCTATTGTAAAATTCACCAGAATTAAATCTGTGTTTTGCTGCCAACTACATTACTGCTGCCTGGTCTCCACCACTAGAACTGGATAAGGTCTGAGAACTGTGGATACTAGAGTCATGTTTTTCAGTACTGATAATTATATTCATTTTCAAAAAGTATACAAGTTTAGCTACAAGAATCCAGTCAAATGTCGGCATAAACAATCTCACCACAAAGTCAAGTAGTAGCTGCTCCAGAACTTTGGATCATAACTTGTGATCATCATTAGTAGGTGAAGTTCACCCAGCTGCCATGAAATTGTTTCTGACAAATTAAAGTACCTTGATCTCTCAAACAATCTGCAGTGAGCTTCAGAACACTTACTGGACCTTGTGGTGAGATTGTTTTCAAGCTGATTTGAAGTTCAAGAATGTGTTGAACCTCAGCTTGGCTGAAGTTAGATTTAACTTAGCAACTATTTGACAAAACAAAGTAAGGAAGATAACAGATCTGACTAGACATTCGATACTGTCTTAAGGTTACCCAGCCACTGCACCCAACACACATAATCGGACTGGGGCACTGGCACATTTTGCTACACTCTCGATCAAACTGTTCAGTTATTCTTATTAAAATAATATTTTTGCACATGTTGGAGATTCATATTGTTCGTCCCTTTTACTAATGGGCATTTTGAGGACTACATTGCGGAATTCTCAGACTTTTTAAGTCTGCAGGATACCTGGTTTGTCACAACTGAATTTGAGCAGCTGCATGTAGTTGTGGTCGTAAGGATCCCATCCCATTCTTAATCTGGGCTCCGCCTAATACCAACCATCTCTGATTTAGGAATGAACCATTTTCAACTTTATGCTTACACTTTGTAATCTCCAGAATTTACCCTGAACCATAACCATCCTTATGTGTAAACCAAACCTGCTGATCCAGTCCAGGTGCTTCTGTCCATAACCCTGGTGGGATCTATTACCTTGTCCTTCTTGCCATGCAGATTCTCATCCAGCTGTGAAAACAAAAACAAGACTGGGGCAATGACAAGGCATCAGTATGCTCAAAGTGTTTTTCAGTTGTAGATCAGCGTCAGAAACCCCCTTTCCAACAATGATGAGTGACCATTTTTAACAGCTATAAATACTTTTGCTTTACCTTCCCTTTTTATTCAAGCATTCCCTGGCCTTCACTGTTGAAAGACCAGGTGGACAAAGAACAGTGAAGCTGCTTTGTAAGCATTCAGACATACAGGGGTCAAGAAGGGTCTATTTTAACTTTTGAATTAACTAGCAGCATAATATAGTAATAATCTAGACCAGTGATTCCGTCTTGGAGAATATCTAGAGTAAAGGCCCTTTCACACCAGACGCAAATTTAACGCGCAATTTATTCGCGCGTCAATAATATTTTTTGAACCAATAACTTGTCAATGATATATTGCACACCGCCGACATAATTTCGTGACGCGAAAAGCGACATTAATTTTTTTCGCCTCCGGGTTGATTTTTCCAACTCGTCGCAGCGACGGCAGAACCTCTGACCAATCACAATGCAGCTTGTTGACACGTCAAATTCAACATGGCGGACCGCTTAATCCAATTTGTTTCAGCGAATTCAGTTATCTATGATTAAAAAGGACAAAAACTACAAAGATAATGAATACAAAGATAACGCATGGAGACGGATAGCAGAGGATCTTCACTTGATTGTGAACTAAACTGATTTCATTACAAATAAACCTTTTTTTTTTTACGTCGCTGTTCTGGGTCGATCGGATCCCTGTAATTATTTTTCTGTTTCATCGTGTGGGGGGTCAACAGCACCAACAACTCTTCAAACTGTCCCACAGACATCCTGAAATAGGTCCTAAAGCGACCATTATACAACATCAGTTCCTGTACCAACCGATGAAACTCGCCATGTTCTCTCCTTCTTTTCAATATAGGATGGACCCAAAACCTTCGTTTTCTTTTTTTATGTAGCAGGACAAGCAGTACATCATCGTCGCTTGATGTGGAGTCCATCTTTGTAGCGCGACGTTTTAAGAAAATATTGCTTATTCACGTCGCGTTCGGTGTGAATACTTTTGGTGCGTTAAATTCGCCTGCGTTTTTTTGCTTTTTTGTCTCGCTTATTCGCGTCGTGTTCGGTGTGAAAAGGCCTTAAGACTTGTACATAGATCAAAGTGGTGGGTTTTAAAAGGGCTTCCTGTGTGGAACTTATAAAATGTTTCAGATGTTTCAGTCAGTGTTAAGTATTGGTTTGGACAACCCCAATGACATCAGCCCTAGACAGCTTGATCGGAGCATCCCTAGTCTCCTTGGCAGCCTGTCTGTCCATCAGCAGGGTCTGGATTTTGGACTGGAGTCCTGTCAGTCTGTGTGCTGCTGTGGTTCTTGGTCAGTACAACCAAAAGACATTTTTATGGTTCTAGTAAGACCAGATGGGCCAGGAGCCATGATTCTGTACTGGACTGTGACTTCAGTAGGGTCATACATCTGCACTCACTAGGACCAGAACTTGTGTCTTGAACTCGTAAGAACATTGGCTATCACACTGATTTCAGTGGGATCAGTAGCAATGATCCTCTGACAAGGACCGGATCCCATGTGTCTTTGGACCAGTAAGCCCAATGTCTGTGGCTCTTGTTTCAGCAGGGCCAGTGCCCATGGTTCTCTGACCCTGACACCGTGAACCAGAATCATGTCTTGGACCAAGGAGGATCACTGGCTGTGGCTCTGAATTCAGTAGTACTAGTAGCGGGTTCTGTCACTGCTATGACAGTAACCCATATGTCTTGGATCAGTGAGACCACTGGCTGTGACTGCAGTTCCAGCAGGACCAGAAGCCGTAAGTCTAGTCTTGTAGAACCAGTAACCACTGATCTTAGACCAGCAAGACCATTGGCTGTGGCTCTGGCTTTAGTAAAACCACTAGTCATTGTTCTGGACTAGCAGAAACAGCACACATTAGTCTTGAACCACTTATACCAGTAGGTCATATTTCTGGTTCCAATGACTCCAGTTGTACCGGCATGCAGAACTGGTTCAGGTGATAGGGTAAAAATTTTCTCTGGTCCATCAGTGTGCTTTCAGGCTGCTTTAGCAGTTCAAGGATTAAACTTTAGTGATCAAAGGTCAAACTTCATCCAAGGGTTGTGTATAGCACCATACGGGGGTCCACTCTGAACTGGTTTGGATGGATCTAAACCGGTTTCATTCAACTTTGTTGTCCTTTTCTCCTGTTGACCTCTCTGGTTCAGTCTAGTTACAACCAGTTTAATCCAGTTTGATAGAGTTTTTGCCTGCTATAAGGAACTATTATGCACCTGACCCACCCCAATCGCCACCCCCAGCCTGTCTCCCGGTTGGCTCCACTTTATTGGACCACCATCCTCTCCTTGACTGACTGAAAGCTCCGATGGTCCCAGCTCACTGCTGATTGGCTGAGAAGAGTGGCTGCTGTTGGTGGTGCCCTCAGTGTGATTGGCCAGCAGAGAGGAGGAGGTGGGGTTTCGACTTATGACAAGCTCCAAGCGATTTGGAGACTCTGCAATCAGAGGAACAACGAGGCAGCAGTCAAAGTCCCTTGTCCGCACATGGTTAATCTGGAAGACCAAAAAAGTATATGGTTAATTTACAGAGGCAACAGCAGCTGAAGATCATGGGTAATGTAGCATTTACAGCCATCCTCCAAAACATGATTTCTCATAAATGAAATTCTGGGAGACTCTGATCTTTCTGTGTGTATAACATTAAGAATATCATGTAAAGAAAACAATGAAATGGAAATACAGAATCAGGACAAAGGCTCCCAGAACCAGTGGCCATCACAAATCTATAACAGTAGCAGTCCAACACTACTTCTTCTTTTGGCTGTTCCCATTAGGGGTCGCCACAGTGAATCATCTGTTTCCACCTAACTCTATCCTCGGCATCCTCTACTCTCACCCCATTTAACTTCATGTCCTCTTTTAGCACATCTGTATATCTCCTCTTTGGCCTTCCTCTTGACCTCTTGCTTGGCAGCTCCATCTCCAACATCCTTCTACCAATATTCAAAGTTCAAAGTGTTTATTTTGTCATATGCACAGTTAGGAAATGTGTTTCCCTGTACAATGAAATTCTTACTTTGCCGTCCACATGAATGCCACAAAACACAAATGAAATATAAAGTAGATAAATAACACAAAATCTAAGGCACTTTAAGCAGCAACAAATGCAGCAATATAATAAAAAATATATAAGAATATAACAGAATGTGTGCTGCATGGGAGCAGCATGTGCAGCAGTCAACAGTCACTGTACATGCAATTATGCATGTGCAAACTTAGAGTGTAAACAGTACATCACGTATTTCCTGGTAAAATCCTCAGCTGTTTAGGAGTCTGAAGGCAGAGGGAAAGAAAGAGTTTTTCAGTCTAGTGGTCCTGCATTTAACAGGACCACTAGAAGGGCAGAGAAGTGAACAGTCCGTGCTGGGGGTGGGTGGGATCTTTGAGGATGGAGGCAGCTTTCCTATGCACCCTGCGGTGGTAAATGCTCTGCAGAGAGGGCAGTGGAGTCCTGGTCAGCTGTAGAAGTTGCAAAGGATCCTAGGCGACATGCCAAACCTCCTCAGCCTCCTCAGGAAGTACAGCCGTCGTTGGGCCTTCTTGACCAGCTGTGTGGTGTTATGTGTCCAAGTGAGGTCCTCACTGATGTCAACGCCCAGGTATTTGAAGCTGCTCACCCTCTCCACTTCCAAGCCCCCGGATGAACAGTGGCTGATGAGTTCTCCTCTCCTTCCTCATGTCCACTATCATCTCCTTCATCTTGTCCGTGATGAGGCTGTGATTATTGTCCTAGCTCCATGTCACTAGACTGGTCATTTTCCTCCTGTAGGCTGCTTCGTCCCCGCCAGTGATGCGACCTATCACTGCGGTGTCGTCCGCGAACTTCAGGATGATGTTGTCTTTGTGGGAGGCGACACAGTCGTGGGTGAACAGGGTGTAGAGGATGGGACTGAGGACATGTCCCTGTGGGGTGCCGATGTTTGTGATAATGCTGGCTGAAGTCCTATTGCCAATCCTGACAGTCTGAGGCCTGCCAGTCAGAAAGTCCAGGAGCCAATCACAGAGGGTGGGGTGCAGACCCAGTGTGGACAGTTTGTGGGTGAGTTTGTGGGGGACAACTGTGTTGAAGGTGGAGCTGTAGTCAATGAAGAGTATCCTGAAGTAAGAGTCTCCATTTTCCAGGTGAGAAAGGGAATAGTGGAGGGGGGGCGCGGAAGAGGCTGCGGGGGGGCCGGTGGCC